>NC_069506.1:23789494-23894494 GCF_027579735.1 Bombina bombina | reverse complement strand
TGATTCCTATGGGATCCGCTGCCTCCAGGGCGGCGGATTGAAAACCAGGTACGCTGGGCCGTAAAAGTGCCGAGCGTACCTGCTAGTTTTTTAATAACTAGCAAAAGTAATCAGATTGTGCCACACTTGTGTGCGGAACATCTGGATTAACGTAAGAATCGATCTGTGTCGGACTGAGTCCGGCGGATCAAAGCTTACGTCACAAAATTCTACTTTTGCCGGTGTCTAGGGCTTGATAACTTAGGCGAATCAGCCTCGCCACAAATACGCTGCGGAATTCCAGCGTATTTGAGGTTGACGGCTTGATAACTACCCCCCTATGTCGAAAATTCAGTTAGGATTATCATCAGTTTAGGACTGGGGTTATAAACTGTTTCTAAATATATATGTATACTTTGCAAACATATACATACTATGTACTATACATTCTACATGTTCCTGGCTATTTGGTTTGATATTATGTTACATCATATCATCATATCCAATGCTTAGGGCTCCATGTACAAAAATGTTTGTGTCAAAGCTTGCAAACTGATATGTACAAAGCCGTCAACTATGTTCAAAATCCGCATTTTTAAAATTGCGAGCGTACTTTTCCGCCAAACCTCGCTATCTCTCCATTTATCACTGTAAATAGACAGATTTTACCACCACCTTGCCATAAACTAATGTACTAAAAAATCTATTTATCCACTCGCTACATTTTCCACTCCCACCTCGTTATTTTTTCCTCGCCACCTTTTAAGTGGCGGGCAAGGTACAAAACTATAGGAAAGTCAATGTAGACAGAAGAAGAGTTTGTGTCCCCCATGTATTCCTTCCACGGGTTGGTTTGCACGGCCTTTCTGACCGAGAGATCATACAAAGATTCTGGCTTGATCGTGAATCCATATTACACCTGTATTGAGAGATCGAAGATCATTTAGAGCCGATGACGGCTCGTTCACAAGCTATTCTGGGACTATTGAAACTATTAGCTGCATTGCATTTTATGGCAACAGGCTGCTTTCAGGCGGTTTCTAGCATCATTATTGGAATAAGTCAATCAGCTTTTTCACGTCACTTAACAAAAGTCATAGAGACTATGATGATTATTTTTCCTTGCTATGTTTGCTTGCCATCTACCTCAGAAGAATGGCAATCTATAAAATCAAATTTCTATAAGTTGGCTGGGATGCCCAATGTCCTAGGGGCCATCGACTGTACCCATGTTGCAGTAAGACCACTTCAAGCTCATGAGAAGATCTATAGGAATAGAAAGCATTTCCATTCCTTGAATGTTCAGATGGTCTGTGACTAGTGATGTCGCGAATAGTTCGCTTGCGAACATAGCTTGTTCGTGTTCGCCGCGGTAGGCGAACATATGCGATGTTCGATCCGCCCCTATTTGTCATCATTGAGTAAACTTTGACCCTGTATCTCACAGTCTGCAGACACATTTCAGCCAATCAGCAGCAGACACTCCCTCCCAGACCCTCCCAGCTCCTGGACAGCAGCCATTTTAGATTAATTCTGATCCTGCATTCTTAGTGAGAGGAGGGATAGTGTAGCTGCTGCTGATTTTATAGGGAAATTGATAGCTAGGCTAGTGTATTCAGTGTCCACTACAGTCCTGAAGGACTCATCTGATCTCTGCTGTAAGGACAGCACCCCAAAAAGCCCTTTTTAGGGCTAGAACATCTTTTTTTGCCTGTGTAATTTTGACTGTGAAACATCAGTCTGCTAGTGTAATCTAATTGCAGTTGCCTGTCTGCAGTGCCACCACTCATATCTGTTGTAACAGTAGTGTAAATTTTGTAAAAAATAAACTTTTTTGACTGTGAAACATCAGTCTGCTAGTGTAATCTAATAGCAGTTGCCTGCCTGCCAGGGTGTGTGCCAGGCCCACTTGCCAACTAGTGCCACCACTCATATCTGTTGTAACAGTAGTGTACATTTTTTTAAAAAAAACTTTTTGGACTGTGAAACATCAGTCTGCTAGTGTAATCTAATTGCAGTTGCCTGCCTGCCAGCGTGTGTGCCAGGCCCACTTGCTATTTGCTAAGTGCCACCACTCATATCTGTTGTAACAGTAGTGTAAATTTTGTAAAAAAAAACTTTTTTGACTGTGAAACATCAGTCTGCTAGTGTAATCTAATTGCAGTTGCCTGCCTGCCAGCGTGTGTGCCAGGCCCACTTGTCAACTAGTGCCACCACTCATATCTGTTGTAACAGTAGTGTAAATTTAAAATAAAACTTTTTTGACTGTGAAACATCAGTCTGCTAGTGTAATCTAATTGCAGTTGCCTGCCTGCCAGCATGTGTGCTAGGCCCACTTGCCAACTAGTGCCACCACTCATATCTGTTGTAACAGTAGTGTAAAAAAAATTTTAAAAAAACTTTTTTGACTGTGAAACATCAGTCTGCTAGTGTAATCTAATTGCAGTTGCCTGCCTGCCAGCGTGTGTGCCAGTCCCACTTGCCAACTAGTGCCACCACTCATATCTGTTGTAACAGTAGTGTAAATTTAAAAAAAAAAACTTTTTTGACTGTGAAACTTCAGTCTGCTAGTGTTATCTAATAGCAGTTGCCTGCCTGCCAGTGTGTGTGCCAGTCCCACTTGCCAACTAGTGCCACCACTCATATCTGTTGTAACAGTAGTGTAAAAAAAATTTTAAAAAACTTTTTTGACTGTGAAACATCAGTCTGCTAGTGTAATCTAATTGCAGTTGCCTGCCTGCCAGCATGTGTGCCAGGCCCACTTGCTAAGTGCCACCACTCATATCTGTTGTAACAGTAGTGTAAATTTTTTTTAAAAAAACTTTTTTGACTGTGAAACATCAGTCTGCTAGTGTAATCTAATTGCAGTTGCCTGCCTGCCAGCGTGTGTGCCAGGCCCACTTGCCAACTAGTGCCACCACTCATATCTGTTGTAACAGTAGTGTAAATTTTTAAAAAAAAACTTTTTTGTCTGTGAAACATCAGTCTGCTAGTGTAATCTAATTGCAGTTGCCTGCCTGCAAGCGTGTGTGCCAGTCCCACTTACCAACTAGTGCCACCACTCATATCTGTTGTAACAGTAGTGTAAAAAAAATTTTTAAAAAAAATTTTTTGACTGTGAAACATCAGTGTGCTAGTGTAATCTAATTGCAGTTGCCTGCCTGCCTGCCTGCCAGCGTGTGTGCCAGGCCCACTTGCTATTTGCTAAGTGCCACCACTCATATCTGTTGTAACAGTAGTGTAAATTTTGTAAAAAAAAACTTTTTTTACTGTGAAACATCAATCTGCTAGTGTAATCTAATTGCAGTTGCCTGCCTGCCAGCGTGTGTGCGAGGCCCACTTGTTAACTAGTGCCACCACTCATATCTGTTGTAACAGTAGTGTAAATTTAAAAAAAAACTTTTTTGACTGTGAAACATCAGTCTGCTAGTGTAATCTAATTGCAGTTGCCTGCCAGCGTGTGTGCCAGTCCCACTTGCCAACTAGTGCCACCACTCATATCTGTTGTAACAGTAGTGTAAATTTAAAAAAAAAAACTTTTTTGACTGTGAAACATCAGTCTGCTAGTGTTATCTAATAGCAGTTGCCTGCCTGCCAGCATGTGTGCCAGGCTCACTTGCCAACTAGTGCCACCATGCATATCTGTTGTAACAGTAGTGTAAATTTAAAAAAAAAAAAAAACTTTTTTGACTGTGAAACATCAGTCTGCTAGTGTAATCTAATTGCAGTTGCCTGCCTGCCTGCCAGCGTGTGTGCCACACCCACTTGCCAACTAGTGCCACCACTCATATCTGTTGTAACAGTAGTGTAAATTTTGTAAAAAAATAACTTTTTGGACTGTGAAACATTAGTCTGCTAGTGTAATCTAATTGCAGTTGCCTGCCTGCCAGCGTGTGTGCCAGTCCCACTTACCAACTAGTGCCACCACTCATATCTGTTGTAACAGTAGTGTAATTTTTTTAAAAAAAAAAACTTTTTTGACTGTGAAACATCAGTGTGCTAGTGTAATCTAATTGCAGTTGCCTGCCTGCCAGCATGTGTGCCAGGCCCACTTGCTAAGTGCCACCACTCATATCTGTTGTAACAGTAGTGTAAATTTTAAAAAAAAAACTTTTTTGACTGTGAAACATCAGTCTGCTAGTGTAATCTAATTGCAGTTGCCTGCCTGCCAGCATGTGTGCGAGGCCCACTTGCTAAGTGCCACCACTCATATCTGTTGTAACAGTAGTGTAAATTTAAAAAAAAAAACTTTTTTGACTGTGAAACATCAGTCTGCTAGTGTAATCTAATTGCAGTTGCTTGCCTGCCAGCGTGTGTGCCAGTCCCACTTGCCAACTAGTGCCACCACTCATAACTGTTGTAACAGTAGTGTAAATTTATTTAAAAAAAAACTTTTTTGACTGTGAAACATCAGTCTGCTAGTGTAATCTAATTGCAGTTGCCTGCCTGCCAGCGTTTGTGCCAGGCTCACAGCGTATACTGTGCCCACTTGACCAGTGGCACCACTCATATCTTGTTTAATAGTAGTGTAAGTGTACATTTAAAAAAATAAAAACTTTTTGGACTGTGAAACATCAGTCTGCTTTTTTGTGTCAAGTTCACAGCGTATACTGTGCCCACTTGCCCAGTGCCACCACTAATATCTTGTTTAATAGTAGTGTAATTGTACATTTAAAAAAAAATTACAGGCAGAGGCAGGCCACCCCACAGGTGCCGTCGTGGTCGTGGTGCTGTGATTCCCTTTGGCCATAGAATAATGCCCAGTGTTCAGAGGCAACGTCCCATGAACTCAAAAAGTTCTGAGGAGGACATAGTTGACTTTTTAACACAGGACACCCAATCTTCTATAGCTACTGCTCCGAACCTTGACGCACCATCCTCCTCCAGCTTATCTTTGGGCACCTCTCAAGTTACCACCACTCGCCCGGCCGCCGCCACCACCAACACTAGCACCACAGCCGCTTCACTTGATGTGTCAGAGGAGTTTTTTACACATCAGTTGGAAGAAATGAGTGATGCGCAACCATCATTGACAGAGGATGTAGATAACAGTGATATGTCTCAGTCAGACAGCATTACAGACATGGACGTACGGTGTGGTGATGATGATGATGATGTTGTACCCACTGCTGCTTCCTTTGTTGATTTGTCAGATACAAGCGAAGCGGTTGATGATGATGATGCATCCGTGGATGTCACGTGGGTGCCTGCTAGAAGAGAAGAAGAACAGGGGGAAAGTTCAGATGGGGAGACAGAGAGGAGGAGGAGGAGACGAGTTGGAAACAGGGGGAGGTCGTCCAAGGAGCTAGTGGCACAGTCAGACAGCATGCATCGGCACCCGGGGTCAGCCAGACAGCACACCAATCAAGCATGCTGTTGCCACCACCAGAATGCTGTCATCGCAGAGCTCAGCAGTGTGGCATTTTTTTTGTGTGTCTGTCTCTGACCACAGCGATGCCATTTGCAACCTGTGCCAAAAGAAACTGAGTCGTGGGAAGTGCAACACCCACCTAGGTACAACTACTTTGCGAAGGCACATGATCGCACATCACAAACGCCTATGGGATCAACACATGAGTAGAAGCAGCACACAAACTCAAAGCCGCCATCCACCTCCTGGTCCAGCATCTTCAGCCACGTCAACCACTGCTGTCCTCCTTGCCCCCTCTCAATCATCCGCCACTCCGTCTCTCTTCCGGAGCAGTTCCTGCTCATTTGCCCACAGTCAGGTGTCTGTCAAGGACATGTTTGAGCGTAAGAAGCCAATGTCACAAAGTCACCCCCTTGCCCGGCGTCTGACAGCTGGCTTGTCTGAACTCTTAGCCCGCCAGCTTTTACCATACAAGCTGGTGGAGTCTGAGGCGTTCAAAAAATTTGTAGCTATTGGGACACCGCAGTGGAAGGTACCCGGCCGAAATTTCTTTGCACAAAAGACAATCCCCAACCTGTACTCGATTGTGCAAAAGGAAGTAACCTTACCATGGGTCTCAGACCGCACGTCTTGTAATTCTCTGTCTGGGAAATTATATATCTATCAAATCTATCTATTTATCTATCAAATCTATCTAACTATCTATCGTATCTATCAAATGTATATTGCATCTATTGATCTATGTAATCTATGTATCTATCTATCAAATCTATCTATCTCGTGGCTGGACGGTTTTGTGACAGCCACTTGTGTTTCAGCCAAATGTCCGTCGGCCAAATGTCCATCGGCTAAAAGTCCGGCCACGATTGCTCGCGCAGTGCCCCAAATTTGAAGTAGGAGGACCGACCATCGTCAAGCATGTCACGTCCTAAACCTTTTGGTGCTACTAACTATCAATCGTATCTATCAAATGTATATTGCATCTATTGATCTATGTAATTCGTATCTATCAAATGTATATTGCATCTATTAATCTATGTAATTTGTATCTATCAAATGTATATTGCATCTAAATATCACAATCATTGCGCTAATGATTGACTTAACGATTAGTGACGTCATCGTCAAGCATGTCACATCCTAAACCTTTTGGTGCTACTAACTATCAATCGTATCTATCAAATGTATATTGCATCTATTGATCTATGTAATTCGTATCTATCAAATGTATATTGCATCTATTGATCTATGTAATTCGTATCTATAAAATGTATATTGCATCTATTGATCTATGTAATTCGTATCTATCAAATGTATATTGCATCTATTGATCTATGTAATTCGTATCTATCAAATGTATATTGCATCTATTGATCTATGTAATTCGTATATCTATCAAATGTATATTGCATCTATTGATCTATGTAATTCGTATCTATCAAATGTATATTGCATCTATTGATCTATGTAATTTGTATCTATCAAATGTATATTGCATCTATTGATCTATGTAATCTATGTATCTATCAAATCTATCTATCTCGTGGTTGTGCAAATGGACTGTTTGCGGTTGTTTGCGGTGTGTTACACGGGGAGTTTGGTCTGTCACTGTGAAGCGGGCATAACCCTTACACTACCTGATCGATACAACATCATACCTGATGTTTTAAAGCACGTTATTCCAAACAATTTAGGAATGTTAGGTGATTTATGCCCTTTATGGCTTAAAACCAGACTCTGCATCAACTATGTAATTTTCCGTGGGAGTTTTGCCATGGATCCCCCTCAGGCATGCCACAGTCCCTTGAAACAACTTTTCCATCACTATTGTGGTAAGAAAGAGTCCCTGTGGGTTTTAAAATTCGCCTGCCTATTGAAGTCAATGGCGGTTCGCCTGGTTCGCCCGTTCGCGAACAGTTGCAGAAGTTCGAGTCCGCTGTTCGCAAACGGAAAATTTTAAGTTTGCGACATCACTATCTGAGACCCCATCATGAGGATAATCAGTGTCCCTTCAAACTATCCAGGCTCATGTCATGATTCTTACATCTTAAGGCAGACTGGCTTATACCGGAAGCTCGAGGACAGAGATATGCCTGAAGGATGGCTTCTAGGTAAGCATAACTGGCGTCTAATTTGTCTGTTTTAATTTCCATGTACATAAATTGCGCCAAATTTGTCCAATGTAATTAAACTGTAATGTGTTGTATATTTTTAATTTGTATCATATTAGTTATCAATCTTTCTGATTATTTTTAGATTAATATTTATATTTTTTATGTCCTATTAGGAGATGGAGGGTACTCATGTATAGAATGGCTGTTGACTCCCTATAACAACCCACAAACCAGAAATCAAGTTAGTTTTAATGAAGAACATCAATCTACTAGGGGGATAATGGAGAGGACTTTCGGTCTTTTGAAAATGCGATTTCTATGTCTTGATCGTTCTGGTCGCGCTCTGCAGTATGTACCTGAGAAAGTCGCAAGAATTATATTGGTTTGCTGCATACTACACAATATAGAAATTAAAAGAGGCTGCCCATTAGAGGAAGAAAATACCACACATGCTGATGATTCTGCCGAAGAAATATGGATAGAACAACCTAATAGGCGTGGTATGGCAACAAGGGACATGGTTTCAGAACAATATTTTGATGATTACATTTTATGTCGTAAGTTGACTAATAAAAAAATAATTGTCTTTATTAAAGTTTCATTGACTGTTTATTTTTTTATTTAAAATATAATATGATGTAAAAGAACATCAAAAAGACAAAAAATTATCCTGTTTCTCATCTACAGACAATAAAAAAGGTAACAAATATTGGTATACAACAACTAAACCAATAAAGTTCTAAATTAAATTTATACTTAAGGGTATTAAAAATCACTGTTGCTAAACATCTAATTACATACAGTTGTTGCTATTCAATTATAAATGGTTTAAAATAGTAATTATAAATCATGTTTATGATAAAAGTCGTAAAAAAAATGGTTGACAATATATTGTCTTTGTGACATCACACTACTGTCTATAGCTTCTATAACTCTTTTAAATAATGTTATTTGTTTTATTTAATCACTCAGTAGCTTGCGTTAATCCATTTCACTGTCTCATTGAATTGTAGACTTACAAATCGGTAGTCTATTCAAAAGTAAAAGTTTCTGGATTCAGTTCGGACTTGTAATTTAAAACAACTTTACTAAAGACTTTAACAAGCTAATTGTCTTTATTTTATTGTAATTTAAACTTTTAACAGCTCCTAGGTAGGGCCATATTCAAATTCCAAAATCCTTGAGGGCTTTCTCTTATCACTTATTTTCTTTATTAACTTAGCTTTCCCTTTAATAGTTTTTGAAGTTCTGGTGGCTCATATAGATCAAACATTGTCATTGTACATATAATTAATGTAACATTAATCCAATTATCTTTTTGGAGGAAGCAAATAGTGACAATAGTTGTGTTCCAATTTTAAAATAAAGAAAACCAAAACATTTGTCAACAAATAATGCAACAAATATTGGTTTATTAAAATCTTACACAGAATACTAAATATATATAAATATTTTTGTTTTCAAAACGTACTCTAACCAAAAATAAATTATAATATATATATATACACATATGTCACACTGAAATAGATACTAAACAAAATTTTATTTTTGAGTAACTTTAAACATAGAAGCAATTTATATAAAATTGATAATTTACTCCTATTAACAATAATTCTTAGTTCTATTGTTATTTTCATTTAAAAAAAACGGATTGAACGATTAAGAGCATGACTGTTTTTGATTCAGCATCTAGGTACCACTTGTTTATTGTTTGCTAAATATACATACCAAATATATATACCAATAATTAAGCGCTATCCAGGGTGCTGAACCGAAGTTCGCCTGTCTAGTAATCTTTCATTCCTGTTTTTTTTATGAAGTTATAAATATAATAATTAGTATTTGACAATAGGAGTAAATTATAAATTTTTGGAAAATTTCATGATGTTTACACGAATCATTTATTAAAAAATTTACTTTATTAACCCTTTCAACATAAACAAAGTTATGCTTTATTATTGAACATTCTATTAATAATTTTTGTTTACAAACATTAAAAAAATAGATACATCGAAATATATATTATATTTGAAAAATTAGCATTCTTTAGTTGATAAATATCACAATCATTGCGCTAATGATTGACTTAACGATTAGTGACATCATCGTCAAGCATGTCACGTCCTAAACCTTTTGGTGCTGGTGAATTAGTAATATTAGTTTATGCGATGGATAAATATTTTCCAAAACATATTGGGGGTGTAAGTGCAGTGAAACAGGAATGCTGTGACAAAATTATATACAAGATGCTTTGAAGAATGCATAGGATTTCCAAAATTAAGAGATCTGCCCTCCTGGGGTCAGCCACCCAGTTGTTCCATGTAAATATAATAGCTCCCACAGAAACAGAAACAAACCAGGATTTTTCCAAATCAAAGAGTCAAATTTAAAAAAAAAAAATTTGACTCATTGATTTGGAAAAATCCTGGTTTGTCTCTGTTTCTGTGGGATATATATATATATATATATATATATATATATATATATATATATATATATATATATATATATATATATATATATATATATATATTAAGATTTGTATATATTTTTTTAAATTTCTTGTAATAGAAATGTAATTTGAACTGCGTCATCATTGACGATTAATCTACAATCATATTTTTCATTCTAATTTATCAGATTATGATATTGAACATTATTAAAATCATTATGTTAGTAGTATCAAATTGTATAGATGGTTAGAGTTGTGTGCACGATCAGAAGCATTACATAATAAAATTGTGTTTAGTGTCCCTTTCATGTATGTTTATAATGAACAGAAGAAAAATAATTGACTGTCAGAGAACAATAAACATACATTTATAGATCATAAGTATCTACTAATGTAAGCATGCTGAACATTGTTATTAGATGATTACAATTTTAGTTGGTCAGAGGAAAGGAACATGCTTAAAGGGACACAAAACACAATTTTTGTATTTCCTGATTCAGAAAGAGCATTCAATTTAAAGACACTTCCTAATTTACTCCTATTATCAATTTGTAATCGTTCTCTAGCTATCTTTATTTAAAAATCATGAATGTGATGCATAGGAGCAGGCCCATTTTTGGTTGTGAACCTTTCTTGCTTATTGGTGGGTAAATGGAAGCCTCCAATAAGCAAGCACTATCCATGGGGCTGAGCCCAATATGAGCTGGATGATAAGATTCACATTCCTGCTCTTAAAAATAATATATCAAGATAAACTAGAGAAAATGTGAAAATTTTAGTAAATTAGAAAGTTTATTAAAATTTCATGCTCTATCCAAATCAGGAATGAAAAAATTGGGTTGAGTGGCACTTTAACAATGTTAGTATATTCAAGTTTTAATTGTTAGAAAATTAAGCATGCAGAACTGTGTTAGTAGAGTAAAATGTAATTGTAATTAGTCTGTAAAAATAAACTTGATGAACAATGTTAGTAGATTATAATTTTAAATTTTAGAAAAATTAGCATGCAGAACTGTGTTAGTAGAATTAAATTTAAACTCTTGCTTAAAAAAATACTATTAATAAAATTGGGGTAGCATGCATAACTTCAAAAATTTTAAAGAAATTTGTTAAACATTTTTCTATGTTAATTTTTATTGGAAGGTTTGATTTTTTGATTTTTATTTATATGTTTATAGATATGTGCAGTAAAAAAATAAAGAGTAAAGAGCCACCACGCTACCTTCGGTCAATGTTGGTGGAAAAACCCAGGAGTGACGCTTTATCTCCACCTATGCCCCTAACACTATTAGATATTAAATTATCTCCCAATCCATATCAAGGTGTTCAATAAATGAGTGTAAACACACAGACAGGCAATGGTTAGTTAACATATAATTGATATTTTAAAAATAGTTCTGGCTTCATAGTTGTTTATATTTATCTGTTTTATTACTGTAACATAGATATTACCATGGAAGACCTAGAAAATATGGCTGAAATAGATGATTTTCAAACTCCTGATAGTGTGCCATTAGGTGAAGGATTGAGTTCAGATGATAGTCAGCCAAGAATTGAAGTTTTAAGAACAATGATGGAAGATAAAGGTATGTTTCATACTCATTACTCTTAAAACAAACCATTTTTTCTTTAAAATATTAAATATTGAATATTTTTAGGAGTTGGGTCTGATGAAAGCTTTAATGGAGTGGACAACAGTGCAGAAGCCAATATAGTCAATGATACAGATAATACACCAGCAGGAGGTAATCATTGTGAACAGATAACCATATTATAAATTGAATATGGATATGTAAAGTTAAATACTAATTGTTTTCTTTTTGTTATTCTACAGATAATATCTTCATCATCAACTACTGAAACTGAAGACAAAAGCACTCAGAGTTGTCTTGAAGTTAAAATCCAAATCTCTAAAATTAGGGCAACTTTGGGAATGTTATTGGAGCAAGTAGATTTTCTGTACCAAAAATATGTTATTTGATTTGATTCTGTTATGTTGTTTATTAATAAAATTAATATAATTTTCATAAGAAAGGCAAAAAAAAATGCCAAATCCTTTTTTTGTTTTTTTTCCAATCAATAGTAATTGAAGATTTTGAGTTTTTGTGAATAAAAGATATATTTTTTTTTTAAAATGTTGTATTTATTTGCAAACAAAAATTAAACAAAAAAAATAATAATAACAGTTATAGAACAAATATATATGTATGAAAACAATAAACAGAAAATATAACCTTTGAAATTTTTGTGGTATTAATAAAAAATAAATTGTTCATTGTAGCCTTGGTCTTTTGGGGTCTGTTGGACCCTCTCTTTCACTTATAATAGATATTAGTTATTGGAGTGTCCTTTCAGTGAGGTTTATGGCTCTATTGAATTGCTGGTATTTTTCTTTGTCCATCTGCCTCTGCCAGAGAAACATTTCTCTTTGGAGATTTCATTTTTGCCTTTCAATTTCCATTTTTTCTTTTTCAATTTCAATACTTTTTTCCGATATGGCTGCCCAACGTTCAATATTAGTGTTAATAACATTCTGCATGTCCCTGTGGTCCTCTCTATATTGCCTGGCAAGTGACAACATTTCCGTTAGGCCAACATTGGCCAATAGTCCATCAGCTGGTGGATTTGCAATATTTACATCCCCTGTTTCTTGTGGTGGTGGTGATACCTGTGTTTCCACTTGTTCGTCCTGATTCTCAGTGGTATGTATTTCCAATTGTTGGGCATCTCCAAATTCATCTAGAAAATCTGGAGTCTCACTTCCATCCTGACATCCTGTATTTTCTTCTGAATTTGGATTTTCCTCTCTTTTTGGTATGAGATTTATGGTGATCTCCCTTGATGAGTTTTCTTCTTCTAGCTCAAGCACAATAAAATGTTAGAAAATGTAAAAAAAAAAGGCATTAACAGATGGTTTCATAGATGGAATAGAAGGAGAGAGATTATAATACAGTCATACCCAAAAATCTACATTATAATATATATATATCATTGATACATACCATCAAATAATGGCGATGAATGCCCGGTCAAACTATGGAACAAATGTCCCAAATCAGCTATAAACAAAAAAAAAAAATGCATAATAAGAATTGAGTTAATTAGAATTGTTGACATACATTATAATGCGATTACATTCCCTTTAAATGTAATTTTAAAATTACATTTAATATCAATTAATTCTGAGATTAATGACAAGCTCAGATCATTGGTATATGTCATTCCCCTGCCATTCCATCTCTAAACTATATTGGACTTGATTCTATGTAATGTCAATACTATCATTGTACATTTTTTAATTTTTAGGATTTTTTTTATTTTAAATCTAAATTGTTGGATTTGATAGCTGAAAGACATACCCACGCTTGTTAAAAATATTTTTTTTAAATTTTTATTTTTATTTGAAAAAAGAAAAATGATAGTGCTAATTTGTGATTTTGTTAGAAAGAATCATTTACTTACCAGTTCCTCTTCCAACACCTGTATCTGGAGTGCTGGTCCTTACATCAAGGAGTGTATCCGTTTAGGAAGAACTGTGTGTGACAGTAGATGTCGACCTTATAAATTGACCATGAGTTGCACTTGTAGATGGTCTAGAAACAGCTGCAGAAGATCTTGAAGAAGTGGGCGCTTAATTTGTACTCTTCCCTGGCTGTGGTTGTGGTGTTGGTGTAGCTTTAAAATAAAAAATACATAGAATATTTTTAAATGATTTTTTTTTTTTTTTTAATTTATAGTTTAATAAGAAAGCTAATACTGGTAATAATACTCTGATCACGCCAGTGGCTGCTGGCACAGTCATTAAAGGGACATGAAAACAAACATTTTTCTTTCATGATTTAGAAAGAACATGCAATTTAAAAAAAGTTTTAATTTAATTCTATTATCTTTTCATCTTCATTCCATTGATATACTTTGCTGAAAATCATATATAGATAGGCTCAGTAAATGATCATTGGTTGATGCACATAGATGGCTCGTGTGATTGCGTCACCCATGTGCTTTGCTTTTTCTCAAACAAAGGATATCTATAGAATGCAGAAAATTAGATATTAGAACTAATGTGGAATGCTGTTAAAAATGGTATTCTATACTCAAATCCTGCAAAATGAAAGTCAATAGATAATAAATAAAAAAGGCATGTGATCAGGGGGCGGTCAGACTATGCTGATATAAAAGTTAAAGGGACACAAAGCCCAAAATTTTCTTTTATGATTTATGTAGAACATACAATTTTAAACAACTTTCAAATTTACGTCTATTATTAAATTTTCTTCATTCTCTTGCCATTATTTCTTGAAGGAGCAGCAATGCACTACTGGTTTCTAGCTGAGCACATGGGTGAGCCAATGACTATATATATATATATATATATATATATATGCAGCCACCAATCAGCAGCTAGAACCTAGGTTCTTTGCTGCTCCTGAGTTTACCTAGATAAACCCTTCAGCAAAGGATAAGAAGAAAACAAAGCAAATCAAATAATAAAAGTAAATTGGAAAGTTGTTTAAAATTGCATGCTCTTTCTAAATCATGGAAGAAAATTTTTGTTTCATGTCCCTTTAATATCATATTATTTACTTGTATCGACCCATATTATAAAGCAAACCTGTTCACATGGCATTTAATTACATTAAAATTACAATTAAATTGGGCCTAGTCTATACATTTAATACAAATATTTTTATTACAAAGGCACGGAATGAGCACAATGTTATCTTTAGGGATCACATTAATAGTTCTCCCCTATATTTATAAAAAACTAATAAAAAATAAGGTTTATATGCATCATAAAAAAGTTATTTTACTATCGAGTAAAATGTTTAGCTTTGGAATACACTATTGTATGCAAGAACAATACAGTAGATATCAACATTTGTCTTATATTCCCATTATAGCTTCATACAACAGATAATTATAGAAACCCTATTATTGTACAATCACATTTTTGTTATTATATATATTTATTTAAAAAATCCATAGTAAATATTTTTTTTTAATAATGTGTCATCATTTCTATGAATCAAAAGACACATGTTGGTTCAGACAATTATAAGCATGTTTTATTCGGTTTAAATATTATTAACCATTTTACCTCAGTTATTACAATTGTTTTAATCTTAGGCAATTTAATCCTGATATATAACAATTGTCATTTCAACGGTGAAAGTATAACTAATTATCATTTCACATTCCTCAACTTAAGACTTAAGAGGGAGGGTTTGCGCTTTCCAACAACCAATGAGAATTGTTTTTATGCTTTTTAAAGAAATGGAATAACGCATACACTAGGCTATAATTACGGCAGTTTGCCGAAACGCTTTCCCTTCCAGTTTGCTTTGGGTCGTTGTTTTATCGAGCTAAGGGTTCTTCTAGTCTCTATCTTATACATACACATGCATACAACATCTGTACTTTTATTGATATATATATATATATATATACACATACATACAACATCTGTAATTATATATACACATTCATACAATATCTGTACTTATATATACACATGCATACAATATCTGTACTTATATATATTTTTATATATATATATATATATATATATATATATATATATATATATACACATGCATACAACATCTGTAATTATATATACACATGCATACAACATCTGTACTTATATATACACATGCATACAACATCTGTACATATATATACACATGCATAAAATATCTGTACTTATATATACACATGCATACAACATCTGTACTTATATATACACATGCATACAACATCTCTAGTTATATATACACATGCATACAACATCTTATATATATATATATATATATATATATATATATATACATGCATACATCTGTACTTATATATATATATATATATATATATATACACACATGCATACAACATCTGTACTTATATATATATATATATATATACACATGCATACAACATCTGTACTTATATATAAATACACATGCATACAACATCTGTACTTTTATATATGTATATATATATATATATATATATATATACACATGCATACAACATCTCTAGTTATATATACACATGCATACAACATCTGTACTTATATATACACATGCATACAATATCTGTACTTATATATACACATGCATACAACATCTGTACTTATATATACACATTCATACAATATCTGTACTTATATATACATGCATACAACATCTGTACTTATATATACACATTCATACAATATCTGTACTTATATATACATGCATACAACATCTGTACTTATATATACACATGCATACAACATATGTACTTATATATACACATGCATACAACATCTCTAGTTATATATACACATGCATACAACATCTGTACTTATATATACACATGCATACAACATCTGTACTTATATATACACATTCATATAACATCTGTACTTATATATACACAGGCATACAGTATCTGTACTTGTATATACACATGCATACAACATCTGTACTTATATATACACATGCATACAACATCTGTACTTATATATACACATGCATACAATATATGTACTTATATACACACATGCATACATTGTCTGTACTTATATATACACATGCAAACAGTATCTGTACTTATATATACACATGCATACAGTATCTGTACTTATATATACACATGCATACAACATCTGTACTTATATATACACATGCATACAACATCTCTAGTTATATATACACATGCATACAACATCTGTGCTTATATATACACATGCATACAACATCTGTACTTATATATACACAACATGGGGGTTTGTACTTATATATACACTCCCATGTTGTAAGGGATACTGGCCAAATCCCTTTGGATAAATCCCACCACCCTGCTCAGGTGTGTTTCAGACAATTTAATTGAGTTATATATATATAAAGCCAGGGAGTCTCATTGTATGCAGTCTTGATTTGAGGCATAGTACTGCAGTGTTGGAATTCTATTTTGTTATATTAGAATTGAATGATTCAGCCCAGTAGGGCTACATTTTTTTAGTGTTAGGACCTTAACTTAAATATAATTTTATTCTAACGAAATAAATTAAATATTATTAAAGGGACAGTCAACACTTACTTTAACATGTTTTTATATTGAAAATAACAAAACGGAGGTCCGCCTACACTATACCCCTCCTGCCTTGCCGCCTTGCTTCTGTCCTAATCAGCGGCGCTAACTACTCTAATACCCGGTAAATATGGATGCCGGACTCCCCCCACCATTACGTAGCTGCCTTCTTCTTCAACTTATAAGCAAATCAGAATCCAGGCATCGGACAGAAATTGCAAGCGCGTGCAATTTCAGTCCGAGGACTGGATTCTGATTTGCTTATAAGTTGAAGAAGAAGGCAGCTACGTTATGGTGGGGGGAGTCCGGCATCCATATTTACCGGGTATTAGAGTAGTTAGCGCCGCTGATTAGGACAGAAGCAAGGCGGCAAGGCAGGAGGGGTATAGTGTAGGCGGACCTCCGTTTTGTTATTTTCAATATAAAAACATGTTAAAGTAAGTGTTGACTGTCCCTTTAACTAAAGTATTCCTATTTAAAGCTAAATACTTACCTGTAAAATAAACCCTAATATAGCTACAATATAACAAATAATTATATTGTAGCTATTTTAGGATTTATATTTATTTTACAGGCAACTTTGTACTTATTTTAACTAGGTACAATAGCTATTAAATAGTTATTAACTATTTAATAGCTACCTAGTTAAAATAAATCCAAAATTACCTGTAAAATAAATCCTAACCTAAGTTACAATTAAACCTAACACTACACTATCAATAAATAAATTAAATCAATTAACTACAAGTACCTACAATTAAATAAACTAAACTAAATTACAAAAACAAACAAACACTAAATTACAAAAAATAAAAAAAGATTACAAGAATTTTAAGCTAATTACACCAAATAACAAAGCACCCCAAAATAAAAAAATTCCCTACCCTAATCTAAATTAAAATAGTTAACAGCTCTATTACCTTACCAGCCCTTAAAAGGGCTTTTTGCGGGGCATGCCCTAAAGAAATCAGCTCTTTTGCCTGCAAAAAAACACAATGCCACCGCCCAACATTACAACCCACCACCCACATACCCCTACTCTAACCCAACCCCCCCTTAAATAAACCTAACACTACCCCCCTGAAGATCTCCCTACCTTGAGTCGTCTTCACTCAGCCGAGCAGCAATGGACCAAAAGAAGACATCCAGAGCGGCAGAAGTCTTCATCCTATCCGGGCAGAAGAGGACATCCGGACCGGCAAACATCTTCATCCAAGCGGCATCTTCTATCTTCATCCATCCGACGAGGAGCGGCTCCATCTTCAAGACCTCCGACGCGGAACATCCTCTTCTACCGACGAATGAAGGTTCCTTTAAGTGACGTCATCCAAGATGGCGTCCCTCAAATTCCGATTGCCTGATAGGATTCTATCAACCAATCGGAATTAAGGTAGGAAAAATCTGATTGGCTGATTGAATCAGCCAATCAGATTCAAGTTCAATCGGATTGGCTGATCCAATCAGCCAATCAGATTGAGCTTGCATTCTATTGGCTGATCGGAACAGCCTATAGAATGCGAGCTCAATCTGATTGTGGCACAGACACTCTACATTAGTTTTATAATCATTCAACTGTACATCATTGAATACATTTATACAAATATATTATTCACAGCATATACCTGCCAGTGCTGTCATATTGTATTACATTTTAGACATCTGCTCAGTCAAAAAATGTGTTTCAGACACAGGGCCGGATTGGGCCACCAGAATACCGGGAAAAGTCTTGGTGGTTTCGGGCCTTCAGGGCCCAGGGTGGGCCAGTAACTGCAGAGTGAGTGACTGAGTGGACTGGAGACAAGCAACAGAGGCTCAGGCTAGTGTTTTGTGACTGAGGGAGCGCAGCGGCCGGGCTTACCGTGACCTGCTACTTGAGTTGAGCAAACAGACTGAGTGACAGGCTCAGGCACAGGGCAGGCTGCCGAATTGATTTACATAGCAGCAGAGCAGCCGCCCTGCTTTTTGGACAAACTGTCAGTCACACTGTGTGACTCAAGTCAGAATGTGCCACCGCTGCTGCTCCGGAGTCCGGCTCCGCCTCCAATTGATAATATGCATGATGCTGCATCACTGTGAGTGACATCACGATTAACACCGTCCACTCTGCTGGCCCAAAACTCACTAGGTAAGGGAATATGTGGGGGGTGGGGCGAATGTCAAGTGAGCACACTCCCAGTCTCACGCAACAACAAGGTCAGGACTTCAGGAGGGAGTCAAGTTGGGGGCCATGTGGGACAGACAGCAGTCAGTGTGTCACCGGTCATAGCTAGGGAATAGGGATTCAGAGATCATCAGAAAGAAAACTAACTTTAACAAGATATATTTAAAAAGGTAGATTTAAAAATTCATTCTGTATAACTGAATGCTGCTATCATCATGCCTGGCTGGAAGTCTGTGACAGAGAAGTGTTAGTACACTACTTATTAGGGTGTCCAGCATTTACACATGTAGGGGTGCACTGGAAACTCATAAAACAAAATGTGCTTTCTGTCTTTCCGAGTTTCTTTTAACTCCTTAATATAAAATATATATGACCTTAATGCTAGTAGGTGTTTTAGACTGGCAAGATATTATTTTGACATTGACAAATGTTAGTCTGTATTTACTTGTTTTACACATTTACTACAAAGTACTGGACAAATCCTCCCTGTTTCAGACATATGATATTATAAAAAGATTTTAAAAGGAGGTCTATATAACCCACATTAGAGAATCATATCTTTACTCCCCACCCTTGAGTTTGACAAATATGGAACATACTGTATATAAGGTAAATGGGTCTTGCAGCAGTTCAGTCTTATGAAGATTGGCTGCTAATGTTTTATACATCTTGTATGCCAAGGGGTTATTACCAAACCCAGATATAAAAATGTAGCTATGGTTTAGTTTTACATTTTAAACTGAATACAAATTGATCTACTCCTTTGGGTGTTGATCAAATAGTTGCCTTGACAAAGGCCCAGGTTGGGGCCGAAACGTTGGAACCAATAAATGTAAAAACTTTGAAAAGGAGAGAAGAGTCTTTTTTGTACACCTACAGTTGCATGCAAAAGTTTAGGCACCCCTGACGATTTCCATGATTTTCATTTATAAATAATTGGGTGTTTGGATCACCAATTTCATTTTGATCTATCAAATAACTGAAGGACACAGTAATATTTCAGTAGTGAAATGAGGCTTATTGGATTAACAGAAAATGTGCAATTTGCATACAAACGAAATTAAACAGGACATACATTCTGCATCAATATTTAGTAGAGCCTCCTTTAGCACAAATAACGGCCTCTAGGCGCTTCCTATTGCCTGTAATGAGTGTCTGGATTCAGGATGAAGAATATTGTACTTGCTCCTCTGCATAAATGCCAGAGTAGGTTTTGAGCAGTGTTTTGGGTCGTTGTCTTGTTGAAATATCCAGCCCTGGTGTAACTTCAACTTTGTGACTGATTCCTCAACATTAATCTCAAGTATCTGCTGATATTGAGTAGAATCCATGCGACCCTCAACTTTAACAAGATTCCCAGTACCAGCACTTGCCACATAACACCACAGCATGATGGAACAGCCACCAAATTTTACTGTGGGTAGCAAGTGTTTGTCTTGGAACACTATGTTCTTTTGCTGCCATGCATAAAACCCCTTATTATGACCAAATAACTCAATCTTTGTTTCATCAGTCCACAGCACCTTCTTCCAAAATGAAGCTGGCTTGTCCAAATGTGCGTTTGCATACCTCAAGCGACCATGTTTGTGGTGTGTGTGCAGTAAAGGCTTCTTCCGCATACATCTTCTCCTTGTGCAAAGTGCGCTGAATTGTTGAACGATGCACAGTGACACCATCTGCAGCAAGATGATGTTGTAGTTCTTTGGAGGTGGTCTATGGGCTGTTTTTGACTGTTCTCACCATCCTTTGCCTCTCCGATATTTTACTTGGCCTGCCACCTCTGGCCTTAACAAGAACTGTGCCTGCGGTCTTCCATTTCCTCACTATGTTCCTCACAGTTGACACTGACAGCTTAAATCTCTGTGATAGCTTTTTGTAACCTTCTCCTAAACCATAATGTTGAACAGTCTTTGTTTTCAGGTCATTTGAGACTTGTTTTGAGGCCCCCATGTTGCCACTCTTCAGAGGAGAGTCAAAGAGAATAACAACTTGCAATTGGCCACCTTAAATACCTTTTCTCATGATTGAATGCACCTGTCTATGAAGTTCAAGGCTTAATGGGCTCACCAAACCAATTGTGTGTTCCAATTAATCAGTGCAAGGTAGTTACAGGTATTCAAATCAACAAAATGACAAGGGTGTCCACATTTATGCACCTGTCTAATTTCATTTGGATGCGTATTGCACATTTTCTGTTAATCCAATAAACC
Organism: Bombina bombina; assembly: GCF_027579735.1. Taxonomy (NCBI): domain Eukaryota; kingdom Metazoa; phylum Chordata; class Amphibia; order Anura; family Bombinatoridae; genus Bombina; species Bombina bombina. The sequence goes on along the minus strand of NC_069506.1, from coordinate 23,873,133 downwards.
TAATTTCACTACTGAAATATAACTGTGTCCTTTAGTTATTTAATAGATCAAAATGAAATTGCTGATCCAAACACCCAATTATTTATAAATGAAAATCATGGAAGCACACACACACACATACAGTATATATATATATATATATATATATATATATATATATATATATATATATATATATATATACACACACATACAGTATATATATAAATCTGGTATGTGCATTCTATGGCCGCGTGAAAATTTAGGGCTGATCTACAAATTTTCCAGGGCTGCTTTTTATTCCCAGTCCGGCCCTACTCAGACAAATCATTTTTTGGTTAACATTACTAACCAATGAGATAGCCATGAATAATCTGGTAGTGTTTCAAGGCTCTGTCATTGGATGATGCTGTTAACCACCAAAAACATTGACATTACACTCCAGGCTCACACGTTAACTAATACCACAGTTTTAAGGCAACACCACTTTTGTTCTTCCTTGGCCGTCTCATACATGACATCTTGTTTAGGGCTGGGCAGCACTTCTGATATAAAACAATCTCTCTCTCTCTCTCTCTCTCTCTATTCTTCACTCTCCTCTATGTTCTCTCATATTCTGTTCTCTCTATTTTATTTATTTCTGTTTTCTGCTCCCTCTTTTTCCAATCTCTGAAGTACTCTGACAACTTGCAAGCAAGCAGGGAGCTGACTAAGCATTAAAGGGACACGCAAGTCAAAATTACACTCTCATGATTCAGATAGAGCAGCAACTTTAAATAACTTTCCAGTTTACTTCCATTAACAAAATGTGCACAGTCTTTTTATATTTACACTTTTTGTGTCACCAGCAACTACTGAGCATGTGCAAGAATTCACAGACTATATAAGTATATACATTTGTGATTGGCTGATGGCTGTCACATGGTACAGGAGGAGTGGAAATAGACATAACTTTGAAATTTGTCAGAAAAAAACCTACTACTCATTTGAAGTTCAGACTAAGGGGGAGATTTAACAAGCAGCGGATGCTGCAATCTACCCCCATAGTTTCCAGACTGCTGGAAAGAAGAGTTAAAAAGCAGCGGTCCGCTACAGCAGATGATGACCGCCCGCATCTTCATAAATCGGCCCCTTAGTGCTGTTGCACTTTCTTTTTATTATGCATTTGTTCATTATTCAAATCTACTATATTTACTGGTCCTTTAAGTGAAAGAAAACTGACAGGAAGGAACCATTATTATGTTTTTGAGCTGTCCCTGGGGTCAGGATTGGCCGAGAACAAAAGTGAAGCTCATATACTTATCGGCTGACACAGAAATGAATCAGCTCATTATTGCCAATTGGAGAGTCTAATGTAAAACATTTCTCACCTGCAGAGAAACAAATGGATAAATGACTAAACACGATTTCATTGTTGTATGCACCTCTTGATTGGTTGATTTATTAAAGGGAACAACTGTTAAACCTTAGACAAATAACAAAAAAATATTCAATCAAAACCATAAATGCTCCTCAAATGTTTCATTTTGTACAATTTATGCTTTTTCTAATTTGTTTTTTTGCTGCCATTTTGTGGAGAAAAAATACATTGCAGTGTGAGACAAAGACAGCAACTTTGGGGTCTATTTATTAATAAATAGATCTGTGCAGGTTTTTTAATTAGGGGTCAGTGGCAATCTATTGGCTGATTTGTTTTTAGTGGGTATTAAACATGATTTGTAATGATTCTATTATGTTTTGCATCTGCAAAACACTCTAAAATGGCCACATATGAGAGTTTAGATGTGTTCTATTGGGATATATGGTCTAAAATGATTAAAGCTCTAATCATTACTATTGTATAGTCCATCTTCAGTTGTCAGGACACTAATTTATATATTTAGTTGTATTGAAAATGTGATATCACAGACAACAAACTGGATCTGCTGGAAAATCAAGACCACAACATCTAGAAATTGTGTGTAGCAATCTTGTCCTGAAAATGTTTGTTTCTAAATCACATTTGCATTCTTGTGTTTGTCAGCTTCATACCTGTAATCTACATAAACAGGATTTTAATCAGCAGTTGCGTCTTCATGACCGGAATGTCACTATTTTCTGTTCCGTCTTGTTTGTTGGCAACCGAGATCACAGTTTATGTTTGTTTTTTAAATTAAAAGGTACAACAATTGTGTTTTTAGAAATTGTGATTTACAAGATGCAGAACTTCACATGGCATCATCTTACAGTAATACATAACTGGACAAAGATAAACTATACTCTTGACAATGCGGTTTTAGAGTATTGGTGACATTTTTGCAGCTACATTATTGCAAAGGGGGAAACATTGTCACTTAGCAGTTTACTGATTTACAGTATAAGTACGGTTAAGAATCCATTCCAGAAGATGCGGCCACTTTCCACCAATAGAAAAGAATCTCTTGCAGCATTCTTCTAGATTTTTATGTAAACCTCACCAAACCAGAATTCATAAGTGATGGGAAATAATAAAAAACATTTAAAAAAAAATGTTAACAGTGACAATATGATCATTAAGCAAACATGCCTCAGTGTTATGCCCATATACAAATGACATTCAGATTGGATGGATCAGGATGGATTCAGATAACAATAGGTTAATACCACCCATGTAAATGATTTCCCTTACATACCGTACTAAGGGGTTAAAGGGACGTTTAAACACTTTGAGATGATCATTTAAAATGATAAACCGTATATATAAACAACCTCTGCAATATACTTTTAATATTTATTTTGTCCCCTTTTCCTGTTATTCCATTCTGAAATTGTGAGCTTTTCAGTTCCTGTTAGAAATAGAAGTGCAGAACACTGTTATATTCCTCACAGCCATTGGGGTCTATTTATCAAGCTCCGTATGTAGCTTGAAGCCCCGTGTTTCTGAAGAGCCTTCAGGCTCGCCAGAGACACAAGTTATAAAGCAGCGGTCTAAAGACAGTTGCTCCATTACCTGCTCTGAGGAGGCGGACAGCAATCGCTGGACATCAACCCAATACAATACGATCGGGTTGATTGACACCCCCTGCTAGCAGCCGATTGGCAGCGAGTCTGCAGGGGGCGGTATTGCGCCAGCAGTTCACAAGAACTGCTGGTGCAATGATAAATGACGAGAGCGTATGCTGTCGGCATTTATCGATGTGCGGCGGACATGATCTGCAATATCGGATCATGTCTGCTCGCACTTTAATAAATAGGCCCCATTGGCTGCACAATGACCTATTTAGAACTGTCCCTAATTAGCCACAACAGAGAAGGTAATTTAAGTTACAACATGAGTTTCATGTCTATTTAACCCCTAGATGGCGTTCCCTGCTGTCCTTAAAGCACTGGGCTTTAACATTGTTAGGACGGCATGGAACGTTCTAGCTTTTTCAGCATCCTGCTGCCTCCTGCTTCTAGGAAATGAATAATTAGACTGGGGAGTGCCTAGCATAGCAGACAGTCCCCCAGGATCCGATCCCAGTGTTGAAATCATGTGATTGCAATGATGATCACGTGACTTCCTGTTTGCTGCAAATGTTTACTTTGGAACTTTGTTTTGCTCTCTCCCCATCTCTTGCTCTCTCTCTCTCCCCTCTCTCTTTTGCTCTCTCTCTCAACCCTCTCTTGCTCTCTCTCTTCCCCCTCTATTTTGCACTCTCTCCCCCTCTCTTTTGCACTCTCTCTCCCACCTCTCTTTTGCTCTCTCCCCCCCTCTCTTTTGCTCTCTCTCTCCCCCTCTCTTTTGCTGATTTGAGCTCTCCCCCCTCTCTTTTGCACTCTCCCATTTATTTTGCTCTCTCTCCCCCCTTCTCTTTTGCCCTCTCTCCCCCCTCTCTTTTGTTCTCTTTCCCCCTTCTCTTTTGCTCTCTCACCCCTCTCTTTTGCTCTTTCTCCCCCTCTTTTGCTCTATATCTCCCCTCTTGTGCTGCTCTCTCATGGAGACACTCAGACAGCCACAGCCAATTCACGCCCAGCTCTGCCCCTTCACAACATGGCCCCGCCCCTTCACGGCCAGTTTGCTCCACCCCTTCATGGATTAGGTGCCAGCAGCCAGCCCAGGTCAGTTTGTTGAAGGCCAGGTGTGTTTGTCCTCCTACAGTCTCTACTGCGCATGACAGCTTCAGACAAACACACTTGGCCTTTTATATTATAGGACTAGTCCTAAATTGCAGTACAGTGGTCCCACCCCTTGCTCTCTCCCCCCTCTATTGTGCTCGCTCTCTTCCACCTCTCTTTTGCTCTCTCTCTCTCCCCCCCTCTCTTTTGCGCTCTCTCCCATCTCTTTTGCGCTCTCTATCTCCCCCCTCTCTCTCCCCTCTCTTTTGCTCTCTCTCTCCACCCTCACTTTTGCTCTCTCTCTCTCCCCCCCTCTCTTTTGCCCTCTCTCTCTCCCCTTCTCTTTTGCTCTCTCTCTCTCCCCCCTCTCTTTTGCCCTCTCTCTCTCCGCCTTCTCTTTTGCTCTCTCTCCCCCTCTCTTTTGCTCTCTCTCCCCTCTCTTTTGCTCTCTTCCCCCCTCTCTTTTGCGCTCTCTCCCCTCTCTTTTGCGCTCTCTATCTCCCCCCCTCTCTCTCCCCTCTCTTTTGCTCTCTCTCTCCACCCTCTCTTTTGCTCTCTCTCTCTCCCCCCTCTCTTTTGCACTCTCTCTCTCCCCCTTCTCTTTTGCTCTCTCTCTCCCCCTCTCTTTTGCTCTCTCTCTCCCCTCTATTTTGCTCTCTCCCCCTCTCTTTTGCTCTCTCTCTTTCCCCCTCTCTTGCTCTCTCTCTCCCCCCTCTCTTTTGCTTTCTCTCTCAACCCTCTCTTGCTCTCTCTATTCCCCCTCTATTTTGCACTCTCTCACCCCTCTCTTTTGCACTCTCTCTCCCACCTCTCTTTTACTCTCTCTCTCCACCCTCTCTTTTGCTCTCTCTCTCTCTCCCCCCTCTCTTTTGCCCTCTCTCTCTCTCCCCCTTCTCTTTTGCTCTCTCTCCCCCTCTCTTTTGCTCTCTCTCGCCTCTCTTTTGCTCTCTCCCCCCCTCTCTTTTGCGCTCTCTCCCCTCTCTTTTGCGCTCTCTATCTCCCCCCCTCTCTCTCCACCCTCTCTTTTGCTCTCTCTCCCCCTCTCTTTTGCACTCTCTCTTTCTCCCTCTCTTGCTCTCTCTCTCTCTCTCTCTCTCCCCTCTCTTTTGCTATCTCTCTCAACCCTCTCTTGCTCTCTCTCTTCCCCCTCTATTTTGCGCTCTCTCCCCCCCTCTCTTTTGCACTCTCTCTCCCACCTCTCTTTTGCTCTCTCTCTCCCCCCTCTCTTTTGCTTTCTCTCTCCTCCTCTCTTTTGCTTTCTCTCCCCCCCTTCTGTTTTGAGCTCTCCCCCCTCTCTTTTGCTCTCTCTCTCCCATTTTTTTTGCTCTCTCTCCCCCCCCTTCTCTTTTGCTCTCTCTCCCCTCTCTTTTGCTCTCTTCCCCCTCTCTTTTGCGCTCTCTCCCCTCTCTTTTGCGCTCTCTATCTCCCCCCCTCTCTCTCCCCTCTCTTTTGCTCTCTCTCTCCACCCTCTCTTTTGCTCTCTCTCTCTCCCCCCTCTCTTTTGCACTCTCTCTCTCCCCCTTCTCTTTTGCTCTCTCTCTCCCCCTCTCTTTTGCTCTCTCTCTCCCCTCTATTTTGCTCTCTCCCCCTCTCTTTTGCTCTCTCTCTTTCCCCCTCTCTTGCTCTCTCTCTCCCCCCTCTTTTTTGCTTTCTCTCTCAACCCTCTCTTGCTCTCTCTATTCCCCCTCTATTTTGCACTCTCTCCCCCCTCTCTTTTGCACTCTCTCTCCCACCTCTCTTTTACTCTCTCTCTCCACCCTCTCTTTTGCTCTCTCTCTCTCTCTCTCCCCCTCTCTTTTGCCCTCTCTCTCTCTCTCCCCCTTCTCTTTTGCTCTCTCTCCCCCTCTCTTTTGCTCTCTCTCCCCTCTCTTTTGCTCTCTCCCCCCCCTCTCTTTTGCGCTCTCTCCCCTCCCTTTTGCGCTCTCTATCTCCCCCCTCTCTCTCCCCTCTCTTTTTCTCTCTCCACCCTCTCTTTTGCTCTCTCTCCCCCTCTCTTTTGCACTCTCTCTTTCTCCCTCTCTTGCTCTCTCTCTCTCTCTCTCTCTCCCCCCTCTCTTTTGCTATCTCTCTCAACCCTCTCTTGCTCTCTCTCTTCCCCCTCTATTTTGCGCTCTCTCCCCCCTCTCTTTTGCACTCTCTCTCCCACCTCTCTTTTGCTCTCTCTCTCCCCCCTCTCTTTTGCTTTCTCTCTCCTCCTCTCTTTTGCTTTCTCTCCCCCCTTCTGTTTTGAGCTCTCCCCCCTCTCTTTTGCTCTCTATCTCCCATTTTTTTTGCTCTCTCTCCCCCTTCTCTTTTTCTCTCCCCCCCCCTCTCTTTTGTTATCTCTCCCCCTTCTTTTTTGCTCTTTCTTCCCCCTCTCTTTTGCTCTCTCTCCCCTCTCTTTTGCTCTCTCTTCCCCTCTCTTTTGGTCTCTCTCCCCCTTTCTTTTGCACTCTCTATCCTCTCTTTTGCTCTCTCTCTCCCCCCTCTCTCCTGCACTCTCTCTCTTACCTTCTGTTTTGCCCGCACTCTCTCTCTCACCCTCTTTTGCTTGCTCTCTCTCTCCCCTCTCTCTTTTGGTCTCTCTCCCCTCTCTTTTGCTCTCTCCCCCCCCTTTTCTTTGCTCTCTCTCCCCCTCTCTTTTGCTCTCTCTTGCCCTATCTTTTGCGCTCTCTCTCCCTCTCTCTTTTGCTCTCTCTCTCTCTTTTTCCTTCTTTTATTGCTCTCTCCTCCCTCTCTTTTGATCTCTCCCCCCCACTCTTTTGCTCTCTCTCTCTCAGCCCTCTCTTTTGCTCTCTCTCTCTGTCTCCCCCCTCTCTTTAGCTCTCTCTGTCTCCCCCTCTCTTTTGCTCTCTCTCCCCCTCTTTTGCTCTCTCTCTCCCCCTCTATTGCTCTCTCTCCCCTTCTCTTTTGCTCTCTCCCTCCCCTGTATTTTGCTCTCTCTTACCCCATTTTTGCTCTCTCTCACTATTCTCTTTTACTCTCTCTAACCCCTCTCTTTTGCTCTCTCATCCCTCTCTTTTGCTCTTTCTCCGCCTCTTTTGCTCTATATCTCCCCTCTTGTGCTGCTCTCTCTCTCATGGAGACACTCAGACAGCCACAGCCCCGCCATGCTAAGACTCCGCCCCTTAATACCCAGCTCCGCCACTTCATGCCCAGCTCCGCCCCTTAACACCACGGCCCCACCCCTTCACGGCCTGTCGGCTCCGCCCCCTACACGGATTAGGTGCCAGCAACCAGCCCAGGTCAGTTTGTTTCCCTGTTGTTTGTATATAACTTTGTGTTTATCCCCTACAAAGAGATTAAACACATAGAGTCAGCTCAAGAGCAGCAATGCACTTTTGGGAGCTAGCTGAACATATCTGATGAGTCAATGACATGAAGCGAATGTGTGTAGCCACCAATCACCAGCTGGCTTTGCTCCTGAGCCTACCTAGGTATGCTTATCTACAATACTAAGAGAATGAAGTAAATATGATAAATAATAGAGGTAAATTAAAATGTTTCATAAAATGGCATGTTCTGTCTGAAGCACAAGAATGTAATTCTGACTTTCTTGTCTGTTTATTAGAACTGATAACATTTCTTGGTGCTGTGTTTTACAGCAGATCTGTAACTTTTCTTCCATCTTCAACAGACAATAAAAGCTGTTCTGCACTAATTGTTAAAAATGACTATTTATGTTATTTAAAGGGTAGACATAAACTGTGACTGTCAGTTAATTAATGGAAGTTGTGTTATGTTCACTACATTGTTTTATTTTCTGGTAATTAAAAAAAATGTAACCAAGGAAATGTAATAAACATAGAGAATCGTTTGCAGCAGTATTAAAATATAGAATTATCATTTTGCACCTTACAAAGAGCATTTTAAAATATATTTTTGGTGTTTGTTTTTATCTAGATGTCCCTATGATGACATAAAAATGACACTTGTTGGAGTTGCTACTATTCACCAGTAGAGACGTAGGTGTTGTCCTCATCAGCCAATGCTCATTGTGTCCCTGATCATAGGTTGTGCACTGACATTTATATCCAGTTAGTTTTAAAGTAAATGAAGCCAGCTTTGAATTTAAAGATTTACATTTAAAAAAAATAACGTTTAAATAGTTGTATTTCTTATATGTGAGATCTTAAAGGAACATGAAACATAAAATTAAACTTTTAATCACACAGAGCACGCAATTTGAAAACAAAATTGTTTCTATTGGCAAATTTACTTTGTTCTCTTGGAATCCTTTAGTGAAGAGCATACCTAGGTAGATTCAGGGTCAGCAATGCACTGCCTAGAACTAACTGTTGACTAGTGACTTCATACATATGCATCTTGTCATTAGCTCACTGGAGGTGTTCATCTAGCTCCCAGTAGCACATTGCTGCTCAGGAGCTGATTTTAACTTGTAGGGATTAAACATGGTTGTAGCATTATAGGGCAGCAATGTTACATCAATGGTTATACACTTTTGCTATTTAGATGGCAGCAATTAATGTGTTATATTGCAGCCAACATGTGTGCATAGCTGGTGCTATAAAGCGCCAGGGCCGCCACTAGAAATTTTGGGGCCCCTGACTTAACCATTGATCAAGGCCCCTCTCCTTTGACATGTGCAATTTTTTGACCAAGTGACTAAAACGTATATGCACTTTATCTTAAGTGTCTATTTAAACTTGGAAATCTTGTAAAGGTAGTAACATACAGACACACTCATACACTGAAACACACACACTCACTCACAGATAAGGATTCACATATAGACACTGTAGCAGACACGCAAAGAAACACACACAGACACCCAAACAGACACTCAGCACTTGTTTACATTGACCTGACAAGTAATTAGGTAAACTATAGTTTTGTAAAAAAAGGAGATTTAAAAAAACAAAATATGGAGTTCTGATTATCTTTTTGTAAAGGAAGATGCCAACTAAATGATGACAACAGCATGCAGTGGATGAAAGGAAGGGCCCTGAACTTCCTAAACAATAATTTAAAGGTTAAATGGTGGATTGGTGACTTCCGGAAAGGTCTTGTTAGCTCAAAGTCTGTAGAAAGATGTGAATAATTAGTAGTAAGGTCAAAATGTCCTAAAAAGGAACAGACAATGGACACACACACACACACACACACACACACACAAACTCAAACTTGCACATACACCCAAGGAAACACCGACAGAGACAGCCTCAGAAAACACACAGACATACACACACACAGAGACACCCACAGAAAACACACAAAGACATACACACACAGACAACCACATAAAACACAGAAAGACATACATACACACGCCCTCACTGAGACATCCACAGTAAACACACAAAGACATACACGCACTCTCACAGAGACACCCACAGAAAACACGCACCCTCACAGAGACATCATCAGAAAACACAGACATATACACACACACCCTCACAGAGACATCCACAGAAAACACAGATATACACACCCACCCTCACAGAGGCATCCAGAGAAAATACACAAAGACAAACATACACACACCCTCACAGAGACACCCATATAAAAAGCTCAAAGAAATATGCATACACCCTCACAGACATCCACAGAAAATGCACAAAGACATACACACCCATCCTCACAGAGAGACCCACAGAAAAAAATACATACACACTCATAGACACACAAATCAAAGCACAAAGACAAACAGAGACACCTACAGAAACACTCACAGGAGGAAACATGTATGTACCTTGCATCCCCTAAATCAACAGTGTGTGACGTGCACGATAAAAAAAAATTGCAGAAATTAAGAGATCACTTTTTAAAGAATCATATTTGTAAATGTGCAAACAAAAATAATTATGTGAATTCAAAATTGTACATTAATGATCTGGGTAGATGGCTAGATGAAGAAAAGTACTTTTAAAAGGTTGACATATGTTTGTTTGTTTTTTCCCCATTTTCCCCATCCAAGAGCACCTCTTCAAATATAGTGTACAAATGTTCCCATCTGTCAGCTGTACTTATGGATTTTGAAAATGCTGTACTCTATATGGTCTTGGTGGAACCATAAGCTGTGTTACTCATACCATTAGATCTGGTTAAATGCAGGATTTAGGTTTGTTGGTATGTATTACAAAATTAAGCTGTAGTGTAAATTGAACAGTTTTAAGTTAACCCGTCTCATTTCCAACACTGAGCAATCATAGTCTGAGAGTATAACATTTTATGCAGATGTAAAAATCTTAGATAAAATGCCTCCTTGCATCTGGAAAGTCCTTGCAAAAAGGGCTAGTAAACTGGAATATATATATAAAGTGCCAAAAGGGCACCTACCATTTGTGTATTGAGGAGGAAACATTTCTGCTTGGTTTTGAATATAGAATTTCTACAGCATTGTCAAATCATAAATACACTGCTGCTAAAAAAAATTGTTTTTATGGACCCCTGGCCCCACCATACAACTACTGCCACACTGACGTTACAATCCAAAATTGCACAAAGAAATAAAAAACATTTACTAAGTAAGTCCTACCTCCTCTGCAAATGAAAGTGATCTGCCGTCTGACTCTGGCACACAGTGTACAAACAAAGTGCCAAGTCTGTCTCACACTGTGCATAGTGGTTTAGTGCACACTCAGAAATCCTCTCAAATGCTAATACTTTACTCCTTGTAATAACATTTCCCATGCTCAATTAGCACCACTGGTGGCTGCCAAAATTTAAAAAAAAATTTTTTATTTTTTTTTTAGTTCTTGCCTCATGGGGCCCCCCTGGCCCATTGGGCCCCTGACAGGAGTCACCTCTGTCACCCCCTGATGGCGGCCCTGTAAAGCGCTACAGACAATTCTATTTAGGTATGCTCTTAAACAGAGAATAATTACAGAACAAAGGGCATTTTATAATAGAAGTAAATAGGAAAGGTTTTTTTAAAACTTCTTTAACTAAAGCATGGGAGTTTAATTGTAACTTTAAAGGGACAGTCTACTTGAAAATGTTTATTGTTTAAAAAGATAGATAATCCCTTTATTACCCATTCCCCAGATTTTGCATAACCAACAAAGTTATATTAATATATTTTTTACCTTGTATCTATAGCCTCTGCAGACTGCCCCCTTATTTTAGTTCTTTTAATACACTTGCATTTTAGCCAATCAGTGCTGACTCCACGTGAGTCAGCACAATATTATCAATATGGCACACATGAACTAGCGCTGTCTAGCTGAGACAAACGGTCAAAATACACTGAGATAAGAGGCAGCATTCAATGGATTAGAAGTCAGTTTATGAGCCTACCTAGGTTTAGCTTTCAACAAAGGATACCAAGAGAACAAAGCAGATTTGTTTATAAAAGTAAATGAGAAAGTTTTTTAAAATGACATGCCCTATCTGAATCATGAAAGTTTAATTTTGACTTGACTGTCCCTTTAATATACTATACCCTTGTTATTCCCCAGCAAGATCTGTACCTTTTATGTATAACTAAGACAAAGGATTAATGATAGCGCACAAAGGTCCAATATCCCAATAAGAAAATGACAACTTAAATTGAGAAATAACGATTCAGTTCCATAGATTCACTAAGATTTCCAAATTTTGTTCAGTAGCACAAAAAAACCTCCTATGTTATCCTCTGAAACTGATTCACTAACAATTGGAGGGCTGCCTTACACTTCAGTAAATAAGCAACAAATGATAATAACGGTACTGGAGGTATTTTACTTATGTGTTATTTTAATTCTTAGTTCATCTTTGCAATTCAGAGCACATAGAAAGAACAATATCTTTAATGCTGAAACACTATGAGCTTCCATTGAGCCATTAAAAATGGAGCCGTAAGCTACCGAAGCGGCCGACAGCTAAAAGTAATTTATTGCTCCATTTTAGTACCAGGTTTCCATTGAAATATTTTGCGCATTGCGTGCAGTCGCTCTTTTCGTGTAGCTGTAAGTTAACGTTGTGTTAACGCTTCCATCTGACGTCGGATTTCTTGAAAATCAATTAGTTGCTAAGGTAACCCGACCTTACGCTATAGAATTTACGTTTAATGTCCGTGCTCCTTACCTGTGATCACCTCTCAAGAAAAATAAAGACACACTTATCCATATATTTAACAATAATCAAATACTATTTGTTAATATAATTATATTTACCACTTCATAAATATAAGTAATATGTATTACTGCCCTAGGCATAGGTCTAGTTTGAATTCTGTAGATATATTCTTGCATATATTATATTATATATAAATATATACTGATATTTCTATTAGAATATAAGCTCAACTATTCATATACATGAGACAACAATAAATATTACTTATTACAATTTATTTCTACATTAAAACACTTGCATTATTTTCAAGATTTATCATTTCAATAGAAAACGGGTCTGAAAAAGCACAATTTTCCTCTTTTACACCTAGTTAAGCTGGGTGTAATATTTCTCAATGTATCGACAGCCTCCGACAGTGTATTAACGGTTTGCGCTTTCATTGGAAACCTGGTATAATTTATCTACCATTTATCTACTAACTTCTATTACTTTCTATGGGACGCAAATATTTTTTTGGCAGCCGAAGTCCGGCTGCCGATATTGAGATATAGCACAGAATTGGAAACAGTCGATAAACAAAATTGCTTCCGACAGCATATTTATCAGTTTGCGAGCGCATGCAAACGGAATTACGGCTCTGTCTGATGCCAAAAACAAAACAACAAAAACACATAGGTGATAAATCTGAGCTCCTCTTGCCAAAATCAAAGCTCTGCTGGCATCGTCAGATCTATGGTAAGAGAGTGCCATGTGCCCCAATTTTTACTAAGGTACCCCCATACCTGAACAGTGCTAATTACCCTGAATTTGTAAGGAGAGTGTTAGAGGAGATAGAAGAAGATTTACAAAATAAAGAAGTGGATAGTAAAATAAAGTTCCTCACCAGCCTGCCCTGCACCTTTGCTAATTAGCTCTGTGGTCAACTTGTTGGACCCACAAATATGGTCTAAAGCCAATGCAGCCCTCTTGCACTTAGGTTGCTATGAACAGCTTGTATTATGATTTTGTTTGTTTTCAATCATTTTTTTTAACTAACTGTTCCTTTGTGAGCAGGTAGTCCTGTCCCTGTGTAACTCACCTTCCCAAAGGCTCCAGGAATGACCCTGTGCAGAGCTGTAAATCCAGGCTTGGTCTGAAGATTACTGCTGGTCCCTTCACATTGTTCCTGGTGTTTATACTGTAAGTAACATCAGATGAGTGCGTTAGACACATGACAGACGGAGGAGAGGGTCATAATCTGAGAGAGCTGTGTATATTCTACAAATCTACTCAGGCACATTAAAGGGAACTTTCACAAAGAGACTGAGGCCACCCTATCAATATTAATTAGAGAGCTCAGGGCACAGATATTCAAATGGTTTCTGGAATAAACTTTTGACTAGATTACGAGTTTGGCGTTATGGTTCATAACGCTGCTTTTTCACTACCGCTGGTATTATGAGTCTTGTAGGTACAGCTGTACCGCACACCTTTTAGGCACTAACACAACGTAACTACCGCACCTTTCAAAAAGGGACTTTTTCAATGGGACTTCCATAGCGCCGGTATTACGAGTATTGCCTGTGAGGCCAAAAAGTGAGCGGTACAGCCTATACCAACAAGGTTTATACCGCCATCTAAAGTCAGTAGTTATGGGGTTTGCGCTACAAAGTTGTAGCATAAAACTCATAACTAAAGTGTTACAAAGTACACTAACACCTATAAATTACCTATTAAACCGAGGCCCTCCTGCATTGCAAACACTAAAATAAAATTATTAACCCCAAATCTGCCACTTCGGACTTCGCCGCCACTATAATAAAAATATTAACCCCTAAACCGCCGCACTCCTGCATCGCAAACACTAGTTAAATATTATTAAATCTGCTACCCCAATGTCGCCGCCACCTACATACATTTATTAACCCCTAATCTGCCGCCCCCAACGTCACCGCCGCCTCTATATTAAAGTTATTAACCCCTAAACCTAACCCTAGGTCTAACCCTAACACCCTAACTTTAATATAATTAAAATAAATCTAAAAAAAAATCACTATCGTTACCAAAATAATTCCTATTTAAAACTAAATACTTACCTGTAAAATAAACCCTAAGCTAGCTACAATATAACTAATAGTTACATTGTAGCTATATTTGGTTATATTTTTATTTCACAGCTAAGTTTGTATTTATTTTAACTAAGTAGACTAGTTAGTAAATAGTTATTAACTATTTACTAACTGCCTAGTTAAAATAAATACAAACTTACCTGTAAAATAAAACCTAACCTGAGTTACAATAACACCTAACATTACACTAAAATTACATTAATTAAATACAATTAACTAAATTACAAAAAATAAACACTAAATTACACAAAATAAAAAAGAAATGATCAAATATTTAAACTAATTACACCTAATCTAATAGCCCTATAAAAATAAAAAAGCCCCCCAATATAAAAAAAAACCCTAGCCTAAACTAAGCCAATAGCTCTTAAAAGGGCCTTTTGCAGGGCATTGCCCCAAATAAATCAGCTCTTTTACCTGTAAAAAAAACAAACAACCCCCAACAGTAAAACCCACCACCCACACAACCAAACCCCCCAAATAAAATCCTATCTAAATAAACCTAACCCTGAAAAGGGCATTTGATGGGCATTGCCCTTAAAAGAGCATTTAGCTCTTTTTCTGTGCCCAAAACCCTAATCTAAAAATAAAACCCACCCAATAAACCCTTAATAAAACCTAACACTAACCCCCAAAGATCCACTTACAGTTTTTGAAGACCGGACATCCATCCTCATACAGCCGGGAGAAGTCTTCATCCAAGCGGGCAAAAGTCCTCAACGAAGCCGGGAGAAGTCTTCATCCAAGCGGCAAGAAGTCGTCCTCAAGGTGGGCAGAAGTCTTCATCCAGTCGGCATCTTCTATCTTCATTCTTCCGACGCGGAGAGGGTCCATCTTCAAGACATCCGGCGCGGAGCATCCTCTTCTTTTGTTGGCTCTTGAAGAATGAAGTTTCCTTTAAATGACGTCATCCAAGATGGCGTCCCTTGAATTCTGATTGGCTGATAGAATTCTATCAGCCAATCGGAAATAAAGGGTAAAAAATCCTATTGGCTGATGCAATCAGCATATAGGATTGAGCTTCATTGAGCTGATCCAATCAGCCAATAGGATTGAGCTCACATTCTATTGGCTGTTCCAATCAGCCAATAGAATGCAAACTCAATCCTATTGGCTGATTGCATCAGCCAATAGGATTTTTTTACCCTTTAATTCCGATTGGCTGATATTCACTGCTGATACTGACAAATCCTACAGCTGGTTACAAAAAATTAAAGCTGTTTAAATGTTAATTAAAACTAGTTGGAAATGCATGTTGCATACCTAGGTATTCACAGCTCATTAGCTAATCCAATCAACTCCCACAGCAGTATTAGCGCATAGCAACATGTTCCTACAGATACAGTGTGCATTGTAGGACATCCTTTCTTAATCTTTCAAAACATTGTCCTCCTTCTCAAATCATCAGATGACAGACAGTAATTTATCAGACAACATTACAAAATCCAGGAAATATTAAAGAAATCCTTTTATATTTTTGATATATGATAATCTATCCCTGTTCTACAGAAACCCAGAGAGGCCATGCCTTTTATTTATTGTTTCTGACTTGTTATCTTGGGATAACAACTTATTTTCTTGACATGTTGTTTTGTCAAAATAACAAACACTGTTCAGAAGTTTAAACGATACAAGCTGAGTTTTTCTTTAATATCTGTCACACAAACACACACATACATGCACACACAAGCACACACATACATGCATACACACATGCACACACATACATGCACACACACACACATGCATGCACACACACATACACACATGCACACACACATAAACACATGTGCAAACACATACACACATGCATGCACACACACACACATACACACATACATGCACACACACATACACACACACACATACATATATGCACACACACATACATGCACACACACATACACACATAAATGCACACACACATACATGCACACACACATACACACATGCGCACACACATACACACATACATGCACACACACATACATGCACACACATACACACATGTGCACACACATACACACATTCGCACGCATACATGCACACACACACATACATACACACATACATGCACACACATACACACATATGCACACACACACATATATGCACACAAACATACATGCACACACACATACACACATGCGCACACACATACAAACATAAATGCACACATACACACATGCATGCACACACACATACATGCACACACATACACACATGTGCACACACATACATGCACACACATACATGCACACACATACACACATACGCACAAACACACACACACATGCACACGCACATATACTCACATGCACACACATGCACACAGACACACATACATGCACACAAACACACACAAGCACACACATACACACATACATGTGCACACACATACATACATGCACACACACAAATACATGCACACACACATACATGCACATGCACACACACAAATACATGCACACACACATACATGCACACACACACACACATACACATACATGCGCACAAACACACACAAACACACACATACATGCACACACACATACATGCACACACACACATACATGCATGCACACAAGCACACACAAACACACACATACATGCACACACACATACACACATGCGCACACACATACAAGCACACACATACATGCACACACACACATAAATGCACACACACATACACACATACATGCACACACATACACACATGCGCACAAGCACAAACACACACATACATACACATGCACACAAACACACACACATGCACACACATACATACACACATATATTACAATATAATATAAGAGAAAAGCTAATACCTTACTACTGAAGTATTTTTCCAGGTATCTGAGCACCTGGCTCCTGATGTCTGACATCTCATGCATGGCACCTGACTTCTCATGGCTGATATGTGAAGCATGACACCTGACTTCTCATGGCTGATATGTGAAGCATGACACCTGGCTCCTGATGTCTGACATCTCATGCGTGAAGCCTGGCTCCTGATGTCTGACATCTCATGCGTGAAGCCTGGCTCCTGATGTCTGATATCTGATGCATGGCACCTGACTCATGATATCTGGCATGTGATTTATGGCACCTGACTCATAATATCTGACGTGATTTATGGCACCTGACTCATGTTATCTGACATGTGATTTATTTATTTATTTATAAAATATTTTACCAGGAAGGATACATTGAGATTTCTGTCGTTTTCAAGTATGTCCTGGGTCCACAAAACATTGCATTGATACAATAGGGTACAATAAAATTAAAAAACAATAATAATACACAATATATGCAAAGATTTTACATAGAACAGGTAGGAAATATATAATCAACCATGGCAGGTGCATTCTGTTTTGAGATATGTAGAGAGGGATCTCTTAAAGGATATTAGGCTTGGGGAAGGTTTGAAAGTGGGCGGGAGGTCATTCCATAACTGTGGCGCTCTGTAGGAAAAGGAGGATCGAGCTGCATTCTTTTTGTATTGAGGCAAGCTAAATAATGTGTTTGTACTGGATCAGAGGTTATAGGAGGTGGGAATAGCCGGGGAGAGCATTCTGCTCAGGTAGGGTGGGAGCTTCCCAGAAAGGCTCTTAAACACAAGGCAGGAAAGATGGAGGGTGCGTCTGGATTCCAGCGACAGCCAGTTTAGTTCTTTTAGCATGTCACAATGGTGGGTCCTGTAGTTACATTGTAGCACAAAGCGGCAGAATAAGTTATACAATGTATTAAGTTTGTTAAGGTGAGTTTGCGGTGCAGGTGCATATACTACATCCCCATAATCCATGATTGGCATCAGCATTTGCTGTACAATCTTTTCCTTTACTGTAGGGCTGAGGCAAGATTTGTTTCTGTACAGGGCACCTAATTTTGGATAAAGTTTTAATGCAAGTTTTTCTATGTGGGGGCCAAAAGATAGATTAGTGCCTAACAACATACCCAAGTATTTGAAAGAGTGGACTGCAGTAAGCGTGCAATTGGATTTTGTTTTGATGCGTAGGTGGGAATTTTGTAATTTGTGTAATTTAGGACCCGTTCCAAAGATCATTGTGACAGTTTTGTCAGTGTTTAGGAAGAGTTTGTTTTTTTAAATCCACTTTTCTACCTCTGTGAACTGGTCTTAGAGCACTGCTTCAAGCTGTGGCAGATCAGATTTGTTTGCATAGATTACCGTGTCGTCTGCGTACAGTTGAAGATTTGCAGACATTAGACAGATCATTTATAAATAATGTGAATAGTAGGGGGCCGAGAATGGAACCTTGGGGAACACCACACGTGACTGGGAGAGGGAGGGAGTCACTGTTAGAAACGGAGACATATTGTGATCGATCCGATACATATGATCTAAACCAGGTTAACGGATGATCAGCAATACCTGAGTTTTTTAGTTTGAGCAGTAGTATGTCGTGGTCCACTGTGTCAAAAGCCTTTGCGAAATCAAGGAAAATAGCTCCAGTTAGGTCTCCTTGTTCCATGCCCGTTTGGATGTCGTTGCAAACTTTTAGGAGGGCAGTTGTAGTGGAGTGATTCGGTCGAAAACCTGATTGATCAGGGGTCAGATAGTTAGAAAGTTGGTAATATTCGCATAATTGCGTATGGACGCATTTTTTCTAAGATTTTTGATAATACTGGGAGCAATGATATAGGGCAATAGTTAGAAACCAAGGTTAACTCCCCACTTTTATGAATAGGCACTACTCTTGTAGTTTTCCAGAGTTTGGGTATATATCCAGACATCAAGAATTCATTAATTAGTGATGTGAGAGGCTTAGTAATTGCTGGCGTACTGAGCTTCAACAGCATTGCTGGGATTTGATCAGGTCCAGACTGGTTTTTCATTTTTAGATTATTAAGGTGTTTCTTAACGACATTGATGGGTACAGGTCTAAAATTGAACTTCTCTATATTAGGTCTTTGCTGTTTTAGTGGGGCCTGATCCACATTTGTAGTTTCAGGATGCGTGCCATTAATTAGTTTGTCAATCAGGGTGGTGGAGCATCCAACAAAATAATTGTTAAAGGCATTTGCTACTTCTAAGGGGAGTTGCAGGTTTTGGTTATCCACTTTGATAGTGGAGGGTTGGCAGTGGATTGGTGGATTTTGTAAGTTATTTATGAGTTTCCAAAACTTTCTAGGGTTAGATATGTTATTGTTCAGATTTTCACAGAAATATTGGGCCTTGGCCAATTTTGTTTGTTTAGTGTCTATATACACAGTGATCGTTCATAGAACCAGTATGCTTGAACTTTGACCACAATGAATTCCGAAATTGGTACATTTGAATGAGGTCAGCTGTGATCCAGTTCAAGTGTGCTCCATTTACTCTCACCTTACGCAGCGGGGCATGTAAATTCCAAACTTGTAGGAGTTCAGACTGAAAAAATTCAGCGGCAGAGTCTAGATCTGGGATTAGGTTTAATCTGTGCCAGGGGAGGTTCTTGATGTCATCTAGAAATGATTGAATATTACATTTTTGAAGGACCTGGTGATTTTAACCTTGGGAGAGGATTTATTTGCCTTTATTTTGCACACACAGTACACTAAGCAGTGGTCACTGAAATTGTTAGGGAGAACACCTGCCTCCTGGATTCGGTCGGGAGAAGTGGAGAGAATCCAGTCGAGCAGGGTATGATTATGGCTTTTGATGTTTATGGGAGTTGGGGAGGAGATTAATTGCGTTAGCTGCAAAGATTTAAACAGCGAGCGACAACTGTTATTTTTTGGATTCAGCCAATCAATATTAAAATCTCCAAAAACCAAAATTTCACTTTTTAGGTTTTGAGCTATGGATTCACTGAGGAGATGTGCTATGTCCGAAATGGAATGCACAGGGGAGCTAGGTGGGCGGTAGATTCCTGCAACAATGATTGGTTTACTGCACGGGATCTCAATTTTGCCAGAAAGGACATCAAAGGTGGCAGGAGAGCTAGATTTTTGTATGGGGGTGAGCTTTGTGGAATTGTCAACATAGATTACAATGCCGCCTCCTCTCTTTGCTCTGTCATTTCTATGGCATGAATACCCATGTATTGCAATGGCAGAGTCAGGTATTTTTGCAGTAAGCCACGATTCAGAGATCACAATGATTTTGGGCTTGTATTGCAAACACCAAGTTTGCAGTGCATCGATTTTTGGTAGTAAGCTGCGGATATTACAGTGCACAAAAGAGAGGCCTTTTTTAGCTGGAAGGCTAGGAATGGAATTTGCTGGGGGACCAGGGTTAGACTCTACATCATTTGCAAGGGCAAGTAACATAAGGAATAGGAATTTGGACATAGTTTTTCTTTGGCCATATAGTGAATGGCATACTTTATAATTTTGTGAGGTGGGGGTAGGAGGGTTATTTTTTTATAACTCTCCACCAGCACTCAGCAGATAAGTTACAGCAACAGAGCAGGCCATGGTGTATGATAATTTGTTTTTCAGTTTGAGGTGTCTGCTCATGGCGGTAATGATGTGAACAAAATTGGAGTGAGAAAAGGGTTGTCATGAATATCAGTATGGTCATATTTGGATTCATGTTAGTGCTATGAGGTGTGTAGATGAAACTAAAACAAAAATAGTACAATATAAAAAGAATATATATATATATATATATATATATATATATATATATATATATATCGATGTGGGATATATAGTTATTTGTAGGGAGAGAGGGTATGTATTCTAAAGGGTTAAGTGAATGGAAGGATGTGCTGATCAGTGTTTGCAGCTGTCAGCTTAGGAGATTGAAAGTTGTGTGGGAGACTATCTATAAATGAGTGATTGAGCTTGGGGTGGGTGGGGTAAGGGGTGAGATGGGAGGGAACCTATCTTCCAGAGGCTACCTGTTGCAAAAGGCTGTGTCAGCTGAAGTGAGTGGGTCTGTGAATTTTCTTTAAGACTGTGGCAAGATACTTTAAAATTCAGCTGGGGGAGAGAGGTATATTAGTGTTAGATTGGCCTGCAAAAAAAGTTAAGGGAGGGGGTAGACATTGGAGCTAGGGGTCATACAGGCAAAAAACACAGGGAAAGTTCACAAATTAAAGAGATAAGAGAGGCATCCATTGAGGAAAATAAAAACATTAAACAAGCAAGATATATGGTCCATCAATGTGCTCCAATATGCATTTAAAATAAAGAGTACAAAGAATAGCCAATACATATTACAACACACACATTAGTAATAACAGGGTAGAAATATAATGAGATAATTATCTTCCAGAGGCTACCTGTTGCAAAAGGCTGTGTCAGCTGAAGTGAGTGGGTCTGGGAATTTTCTTTAAGACTGTGGCAAGATACTTTAAAATTCAGCTGTTGCAAAAGGCTGTGTCAGCTGAAGTGAGTGGGTCATGATATCTGACATGTGATTTATGGTAGCTGACTCATGATATCTAACATGTGATTTATGGTAGCTGGCTCATGATATCTAACATGTGATTTATGGTAGCTGGCTCATGATATCTAACATGTGATTTATGGTAGCTGGCTCATGATATCTGACATGTGATTTATGGTACCTGGCTCATGAAGCAACAATATAAAAATAAAAAAACATCTAATGGCACACATTTTTAACCAAATAAACCTTAGATACATATGAGTGAGGTAAAATATAAAACGTATCTTTTAATAAGATACTTAAAAAGGTATTAAAGACACTGTTAAATTAAAAACAAAATAGAAAAGACACAATATGCACTGTCTTGTTACTTAAAAAATACTGCAATTACAGTGGGTATATATCATACTAAAATTCAATATTAAGATGATCCTAATCAATGGAGCCAAAAGGATCTTAGAAGCCTATTTTAGCTCAGACCCCTAGCAAATTGTGACTATGTTTTCATGAGCCCCACTAATGTGGGTATTCAGAGGTCTTATCAGCTAACTCTCACTGAGTGACCACCTACAATTATTGGACAAAAAGGTTCAAGGCAAAGTCCCGTTTTGAAAAGATATATACAAGCCATTACATGTAGCAGAAAACCAAAATTATCCAAAGCGCCTGACGCCCATTTTGCCCGAGCTTTATCAAAAGGCCAGATCAGCCCTGTCTCATACTCATATTTATATCCTAATTCACCAATCGCCACCCACTACATGTGGCATACCCACAATGGGTGGTGCAAAAGTTGAATCAAGCAACACTATATTATTACAATAATAACAGACTGGAAATTACTACGCCCCTTATGAAATCATGAACAGCTGTTATCAGCGATTTCACAGAATCACCATTGTGCCATGTACTTCGATCACAACCAAAAAACATTTTTATTACCTATTTAAAACAAAACGCACAATCAGATGTAGCTTGTTTACCACATATTATAAGGCAGATATGAAGCAAGCTTAGTATGAATCATTACATATCCATCAATATACTTATCCAACTTTTTGTCAAGCTACATGATATAAAGTCACTCACACAAAAATGTATATAAATATATAACGTTTAGTCATTCAGACTGCACATTACAATTTAGACTAATTTGTGTCGGGATTAAGAATAAGTTACAGACCCTCATTCAAATCTCATATTTGTATCACTTGTTAGAACTAACCCACACATGAGTCAGTACTGAATCGTCTTACATAAAAATCTCATATTGTTATCACTTGTAAAGTCTAATCTATACATGAAGAAGTACTATAGCGCATCACATAAAGATCTAATCAAAACGATCACATTCAAAGGGAAACTACCTATTGAATCCCAATGTGAATAATTTAATCCAAAAACACAAAGATCAAATTATAACGTACGGTCAGAAAGCTATAGAGCCTTGTAAAAAGATCTATATACAAACTGCTCATTCAGACCCTTAGGATATAAACAATTTAACCAAAAGATCCACCTACTCTCAGATTACAAGAGTGACTTCTCAATGTCACCACCCCTTATGCCCAGCTGTATTTTTTCTACTATGACGCACTTCAACTCAGGTCTACTATTTTCTTGCTACTCTTGATGTTACGTATAAATTCACTCAATCTGACTTTTACTTCTCTTGTGGACATACCCACATATTTTAAACCACATGTACATTTTAAACAGTAGGGGATATTTCTAGATCAACATTAAAAAAAAAAAAAAAAAAAAACTTTAATCAGTTTAACAGCTTCAGGGAATATTGTAACTGATTTTCCTTTGAGAATATAGAGACAAAAAAGCATGATCGACACATATACGTTATTCTTTCTTTGCATTGATGTTTAAATCGATTTTGAGAAAAGTGGCTACTAACCAGTTTATCTTTATTGGTAGGTGCTCTGAGACAACTGGTATAGAATTTACCTCCAAGTATCTTCGCAAAAGTAGTATCAGCGTTCAGCCCTTGTATGTGTTTGCTGAGAATTCTTTCTATGTCCCCAGAATTGTAATTGAAGAATCTAATAAAACAAACCTTATCACCATCGTTCTTGTCCCAAATTTTTGGAGTAAGCAGAGTAACCCTAAACACATTTTAATTGTAAAATAAAATGTTTAATCGTGCATAGTAAAACAACTAATCTATTTTTTTTTTATTTGTTTCGTTTCCCTTTAAATACACACAGCTTTAAATTTTAAAAACTTTTTTTCATCCTAAAAATAGTTTACCATATTTTTCTGCTGCTCTTTCATATTGATTATAAAAAAATGTTTGGACTTTGTGCCCCTTAAGGGCCAGAATACAAGTGGAGCGCTAAAGAGACATTTGCACTCCACTTTGTAATACCAGTGCTGGCATTGCACGGAAGCATTGTGCTCATGAGAGTGCACTTCTGTAGGCTCTAATGGGAGCCCCGTTCTGATGCTGTCATACACGGCACAAAACCTAAGTGCAGCGAAGGGGGTAAGTCGCAATGGGCAGCAAATTTAAATATATATGTAACAGTAGAAATAACCAGCTGCTTGTAATGGCTGGTTATTTATCACGTGCCGGCAAATGGACAAATTTGACACGTAAATGACAGAGAACATAAACTTGACTTATTGTATATAATATGGAACACTTGGTAATGTATTTATAATTCCACAGTCCGCAAAGGTGTAAGAAATCCAGGAAGCTTACATATGTTTTGTTTTATTAGTAAAGCACCTTATAACGGATATACAATACCATTTGGCACCACAGTAAAAGTGAGTATGTAACATATTTCATGCCAACACTTCATCAGAGTTTAAATTCAAAGTTGTGTATTTAATTTGTTTTGTTAAATAACGCCGGCACTTTTCTTTTGCTTCTCACTCTCTCTTCTGTAGATACAGTCGTATGCAAAAGTTTAGGCACCCCTGACAATTTCTATGATTTTCATTTATAAATAATTGGGTGTTTGGATCAGCAATTTTATTTTTATCTATCAAATAACTGAAGGACACAGTAATATTTCAGTAGTGAAATTAGGTTTATTGGATTAACAGAAAATGTGCAATATGCATCAAAATGAAATTAGACAGGTGCATAAATTTGGGCACCCCAACAGAAATATTGCATCAATATTTAGTAGATCCTCCTTTAGCAGAAATAACAACCTCTAGACAATTCCTATAGCCTGTAATGAGTGTCTGGATTCGGGATGAAGGTATTTTGGACCATTCGTCCTTGCAAAACATCTCCGATTCAGTTAGGTTTGATGGTTGCCGAGCATGGACAGCCCGCTTCAAATCACCCAACAGATTTTCAATGATATTCAGGTCTGGGGACTAGGATGGCCTTTCCAGAACATTGTACTTGTTCCTCTGCATAAATGGCAGAGTAGATTTTGAACAGTGTTTTGGGTCATTGTCTTGTTGAAATATCCAGCTCTGGCGTAACTTCAACTTTGTTACTGATTCCTCAACATTATTCTCAAGTATCTGCTGATATTGAGTTGAATCCATGCAACCCTAAAATTTAACAAGATTCCCAGTACCGGCACTGACCACACAGCAACACAGCATGATGGAACATCCACCAAATTTTACTGTTGCTAGCGAATGTTTGTCTTGAAACGCTGTGTTCTTTTGCCGCCATCCATAACGCCCCTTGTTATTACCAAATAACTCAATCTTTGTTTCATCAGTCCACAGCACCTTCTTTCAAAATGAAGCTGGCTTGTCCAAATGTATGTTTGCATACCTCAAGCGACTCTGTTTGTGGCGTGTGTGCAGAAAAGGCTTCTTCTGCATCACTCTCTTATATGCTGAATTGTTGAACGATGCACAGTGACACCATCTGCAGCAAGATGATGTTGTAGGTCTTTGGAGGTGGTCTGTAGGCTTTTTTGACTGTTCTCACCATCCTTTGCCTTTGCCTCTCTGATATTTTACTTCTGGCCTTAACAAGAACTGTGCCTGTGGTCTTCCATTTCCTCACTATGTTCCTCACAGTGGACACTGACAGCTTACAACTCTAAGATAGCTTTTTGTAGCCTTCCCCTAAACCATAATGTTGAACAATATTTGTTTTCAGGTCATTTGAGAGTTTTTTTGAGGCCCCCATGTTGCCACTCTTCAGAGGAGAGTCAAAGAGAACAACAACTTGCAATTGGCCATTTTAAATACCTTTTCTCATGATTGGATGCACCTGTCTATAAAGTTCAAGGCTTAATGGGCTCACCAAACCAATTGTGTGTTCCAATTAATCAGTGCTAGGTAGTTACAGGTATTCAAATCAACAAAATGACAAGGGTGCCCAAATTTATGCACCTGTCTAATTTTGTTTTGATGCATATATTACAATAAACCTCATTTCACTACTGAAATATTACTGTGTCCTTCAATTATGAAATTGCTGATCCAAACATCCAATTATTTATAAATCATGGAAATTGCCAGGGGTGCTTAAACTTTTACGACTGTATATATGTGTGTGCGTAGATGTTTATGTGTGAGCGCATGGGGTGCAGCTTCTTTTTAGCCCAGTAGTTTTATTTCAGCCTTCTTGGGCCTTATCAGTGAGGTGTAACCATATTCCTCTAAGCACACTGAGCAAGGAGTCCATGTGTGGTTGCCCCTTTCTCCCTTAAGGAGACTAAATACACACAGAGAGAAGCATACTCACAGGAATGAACAACCTGCTCAATACCATTGTTAGCCTGTTCTATGGCAATTTACTACCTGGGTGCCGCTTCATTTTAACCAAGTAATGCTTTTCACAGAGTAGAACTTTTCTGTAGAACATTGTGATCCCGTCTATTACTGTCAGTCCAGCCCTGAAATACCAGGCAATTCTCTCTGAACAAGGAATACAGCAACCCTAGAAAATCATTGGGGTTTGCCGTTTTCCTTGTTCAGAGGAGAATTGCCTGGTATTTCATGGGCTGGACTGACCTTGTGAGGTGGGATCAGACTGATATACTTCAGGAAAGTGTTTTTCTCTATGAAAAGCACAATTGGGCAAAAATAAACTGCACCCAGGTGGTAACCCAGTCATAGAACAAGCAACTGAGCTGTTGTTCATTCCTGGCAGACTGCTTCTCTTTCTGTTTTTAAGGTGATCTTGGTATTTGTATTATGACCCTGGGGAGGTCTCCCTAAGGATGATGGTGTGATGGGGAAACCAGATGTGGACTCCTTGCCCATTATGTTTAGAGGAATATGGCTGCACCTCACTGATGAGGCCCAAAGGAGGCTGAAACAATCATCTGGGGTTGTTGTTTCCCTTGTTTATAGGAGAATTGCATGGTATTTTAAGGTTGGACTGAACTTGTTATGCAGGATCTGACTTTTATTCTTTAGGAAAGATTTTTTCTGTGAAAAGCACAATTGGGCATAAATAAGCTTCTCCCAGGTGGTAGCCCACTCATAGAGCAAGCCACTGAGCTGTTGTTAATTCCTGGCAGACTGCTTCTCTTTCTGTTTGTAAGGTAATCTTGGTATACTAGAAGAAATGTATAATTCCCATCAGGTATAGTTATCATTCTGTCTCTTCCACTGTGGCCACTTTAGTTTTTCTTCTTGATTTTTGGTGGAAATAAGTTTGATAGTTTTTTTGGATTCTTGCATAAAAAATACATCATATCGCTGTATAATTTTGTAGTCCCAAGATGATTCCTTTATGTTCGTGGATTTGATACATTAAACATCTTCTATCAGCGACCAATATTTTTCTTTCGTTATCATTAACCTACTGAATTTTAAATCTTGCTTTAAACTATAGCATAAGGCTTTTCTTTCATGTCTGCTTGTACAAAACTCATTGCTTCCATTTTAATAAGGCTAACTAATTTTAATGAATGAAAATTGCTCATGCAAAAGTTAACTCAATAATAACTCTTTAAAGGTCCATTAAACTCAATGGTATAAAAAGCTTGAGGAAAGTGTTCTCATTTTTCATTTAAGTGTTCTCAAGTCCAATGACTAAACAAATAATAAGTGTAAATGTATTTTTAATATGCAGTCTTGTTCTTTTTGTTTTAATATACAGATCCGTCCTTTTCTTTAATTATGCAGGTATGTTCTGACAATAAATAAAACATTCAAACCCAACCTCTTTTCAAAATATTTGTTAATAATATCTTCCCCAGACCAGACTCATAGACATCAAAGAGATATAGATATAAGTTCAGAACGATGCACTCAACTGGGCTAAGAACAGAAGCTGGAATAAACCTCCTTGCTTGATTCCTCCCTACTCCCAAGGTAAATCTCTTTTAGCACACTCAGCCTTTCACAGCAGAAAACGTTCCTGTAGCATATCAGTCTGAAGCAACCAAATGAGTCTAGCCCCAAAATAGCAGGCAACAAGAGAAAACAACAAACTGCAGACATACGTTTGGGCCTCATCATTGAGGTGCAGTTGCATCTAGCGCATGTGTGCAAGGAGTCCACGTCTGGTTTCCCCCTTTACTCTCTTGGAGACCTAAGAGTATTTGCATACAACACAGAAAAACAGAAAGATGCACTCAACTGGGCTTATATCCCCATACACACTAAGGGGCCCATTTATCAAGCTCTGAACGGAGCTTGTGGGCCCGTGTTTCTGGCGAGACTTCAGACTCGCCAGAAACAGCAGTTATGAAGCAGCGGTCTAAAGACTGCTGCTCTATAACCCTGTCCGCCTGCTCTGATGAGTTGGACAGGAATCACCACAATTCAACCCGATCGAGTACGATCGGGTTGATTGACACCCCTCTGCATGCGGCCGATTGGCCACGAGTCTGCAGGGGGCGGCGTTGCACCAGCAGCTCTTGTGAGCTGCTGGTGCAATGCTGAATATGGAGAGCGTATCGGACTCTAATTATTTATTGAATAAACAGTCACATAGCCACACAATTATAAAACCACTTAAACCTTAACTCTAAAAATAGTCATAGTTTTAATGTTGAAAATAATAATCTGAAATGGGAATTACAGATATTGGCCTCTAGTTATTAAGGTCTGGCGGACCTGATCCGACACTGCGGATCAGGTCCACCAGACCTCGCTGAATACGGCGAGCAATATGCTTGCCGTATTTAGCATTGCACCAGCAGCTCACTAGAGCTGCTGGTGCAACGCCGCCCCCTGCATACTCGCGGCCAATAGGCCGCCAGCAGGGGGGTGTCAATCAACCCGATCGTACTCGATCGGGTTGATTTCCGGCAATGTCTGTCTGCCTGCTCAGAGCAGGCGGACAGGTTATGGAGCAGCGGTCTTTGTGACTGCTGCTTCATAACTGCTGTTTCTGGCGAGCCTGCAGGCTCGCCAGAAACACCGGGCATCATCTCCAATCGGAGCTTGATAAATATGCCCCATCGTGATTACTTTTACTGCAGCAACCTGTTAAATGAATAAAAACCACAATCTAGAAGCCGTATTTAATATTAACATTACAATGCAAATGTAGCTGCAAATTAATCCTAAGCCAAGTCCCACAACCATAAGGATGTTATATACGTTTGAACAAATATAGCTAATGTAAGCAAATTAAAAAAAGGAGCGATGAACCTCTCATGTAAACCCCTGATGCGCATTTGAGAATAACTCTTTCTCGAAGGGGGTGCGCACCACTGCTGTTTGTGCGTATTTACATGTATTTAAATTCCTCCCCTTCACACCTATTGGCACTCGTCTGTTTGGTTAAGAACTATCACTCTGTATCCTTGTCCAATCTGATATTGAGACCCATGTGTAATACTTAATTATGTTCAAGATGACATCACAGCCAATCAGTAAACCGATTTGTATCCTGATACATTGCGATTGGCTGATCATTGTTTATATATTTATTCCTTTCAATGTTTGTCAATCTCAATGTAAGATATGTAGCGTTTTACCCATACTTATTTACCAATTAGGTTATGAGTAGGGTGACCATATTGCCACTTTAAAAAGGGACACAAATGAAAAATACATGCGTCAGGGTTCTTATAATTGAACTTATTCAAAGCATTTCTTTAAACAGCCCTGACATATGTATTTTTCATGTGTGTCCCTTTTTAAAGTGGCAATTTGGTCACCATAGTTATGAGGACAAGCTACAGATTAGATTTCATCAATCGTGATAAATAAGTATGCAAACATTCCAATTGGTATCATATTATCTCGTACCAGGATTGGCTTAGCAGTCAATGGGGCCTATCTATCAAGCTCCAAATGGAGCTTGATGCCCGTGTTTCTGGCGAGCCTGCAGTTATGAAGCAGCGGTCACAAAGACCGCTGCTCCATAACCTGTCCGCCTGCTCAGAGCAGACATCGCCGGAAATCAACCCGATCGAGTATGATCGGGATGATTGACACCCCCTGCTGACGGCTGATTGGCTGCGAGTCTGCAGGGGGCGGCGTTGCACCAGCAGCTCTTGTGAGCATATTGAGAGCGTATTGCTCTCCGTATTCAGCGAGGTCTGGCGGACCTGATCCACACTGTCGGATCAGGTCCGCCAGACTTTGGTAAATAGAGGCGACTGTCACTTTATACCATTGTACAATCTAATATTATTAACCACACAGAAAATATTTTATTACATTCATGGTAACATTGTTGCAAATTCATGAGCCAAATTCCTTCCTAATGTATGATGATTAGCTAGTTGTTTCTATTTACATTGAACTCTACATGTAGCAGGTCAAAATGTGAAATGACATAGAGGCCTATTTATCATATGTCTGTCGGACCTGATCCGACAGTGCAGATCAGGTCCAACAGACATCGTTGAATGCGGAGAGCAATACGCTCTTCGTATTCAGCATTGCACCAGCAGCTCTTGTGAGCTGCTGGTGCAATGCCGTCCACTGCAGACTCGCGGCCAATCCGCCGCCAGCAGGGGGGTGTCAATAAACCCGATCGTACTCGATCGGGTTGAATTCCGGCGATTCCTGTCCGCCTCATCAGAGCAGGCGGACAGGGTTATGGAGCAGTGGTCTTTAGACCGCTGCTTCATAACTGGTGTTTCTGGCGAGTCTGCAGGCTCGCCAGAAACACAGGCCCTCAAGCTCCGTACGGAGCTTGATAGATATGCCCCATAATGTGTATTATTTAGTTACATACTTGATTACTCATACATTATTGCAAGATGAGTTGTAAAGAAAGTTCTAAGTATGAAATCATCACTTGTAATATGTTAACTTGCACATAATCCTATAATACAGATTGTTGCTTTACCATGCAGATCCAAAAAATCGATCCATTCATTCTTTACTAGATATTTACTGGTTTACAAGAGGCACAGTGAATTTAAATTAAATAATAAATTGATTCAAATAAGGCATCTTGTCAAAAGAAAAGTGGTTATAGCAGTTATAGAAAATAAATCAAATGTAGTGCCTGATATATGGTGTGGGCATGTGGCATTCTAAATGGCTGTAGGTCTAGGGATCTGATCTGAGGTCTGATGTGGGAATGGAGCTAGCAGAAGGGCTGGCACCCAGTCTGTATTTTACTGACATGGCTGGTATTTTACTGACATGGCTGGTATTTTACTGGCATGGCTGGTATTTTACTGACATGGCTGGTATTTTACTGATATGGCTGGTATTTTACTGACATGGCTGGTATTTTACTGACATGGCTGGTATTTTACTGACATGGCTGGTATTTTACTGACATGGCTGGTATTTTACTGATATGGCTGGTATTTTACTGACATGGCTGGTATTTTTAAGGTTCAGGTCAAAGTTGAAAATAAAGGTTAAATATACAAGACACTATCATGGTGAAAGTGTATTGGAATCTATTTATTCAAATGTATCCTAATGAGAATGGCCAGTATTTTTTTTTTCAGAAAAGGTGGCAACCCTAAATCATGATGCAGGAAATGACCTTGCCCTATACCTGTTATTTAACAGCCTTTTCTTACACCTACAAGTTTTGCGCTATTTAGGGTGCGAAACAAATGCAACAAAAGTTGTGTTATTTCACCCTCCATAGCACTGCCATTACAAGTTTCTAAAAAGCCACCTTGTGCGTGGGATATGGTGGCGTTAATCTCCATACCACACAAAATCCAAGGGCTGCTTTGACGTGCTCGTGCACGCTTTCCCCATAGTCATCAATGGGGAGAAGGTGTTAGAAAAAAACCTAACACCTGAAGCGCGGAATGGTGATCGCCGGTGAACATCCTAACATAAACCCCAAGTCTAAAAACCCCTAATCTGCTGCCCCGACATCGCTGACACCTAAATAAAGTTATTAACCCCTAATCTGCTGCTCCCTAAATCGCTGCAACAAATAAAAGTTATTAACCCCTATTCCACCGCTCCCTGACATCGCTGCCACTATAATAAAGTTATTAACCCTTATTCCCCCGCACCCCAACATCGCAGACACTATAATAAAGCTATTAACCCCTATTCTGCCGCTCCCCGACACCGCCACCACTAAATAAAGTTATCAACCCCTAAACCTCTGGCCTCCCACATCACCATCACTAAATAAACTGGTAACCCCTAAACCTATCACCCCCTAACTTTATATTAAAATTACAATATCCTTATCCTATATAATAAAAGGCCAGGTATGGTTGTCAGATGCAGTCATGCACAGTAGAGACTGCAGAGGACAAACATACCTGGTCTTGAACAGCAGAGGAGTGTGCACTGCGGAAGCTGCCTCGTGGGGGCGTGGCCGGGCGTGCCGTGATCGGGGCATGGCCAGGGGTGGTGAGACCGCCGGGCGCGACATCGCGGGAGAGACTAAAAGAGGTGGGAGAGACCAAAAGAGAGGAGGGAAAGAGAAAAAGCAAGCAAAAGAGGGGGGAAGAAAGAGAGAGCAAAAGAGAGGGGAGAGAGAACAAACGAGAGGAGGGAGAGAGAGAGCAAAAGAGGGGGGAGAGAGAGAGAGCAAAAGAGGGGGAGGGAGAGAGAGAGCAAAAGAGGGGGGGGAGAGAGCAAAAGAGAGGGGGGAGAGAGAGAGAGAACAAAAGAGAGGGAGAGAGAGAGAGCAAAAGAGGGGGGAGAGAGCAAAAGAGAGGGGGAGAGAGAGAGAGAACAAAAGAGAGGTAGAGAGAGAGAGCAAAAGAGGGGGAGAGAGCAAAAGAGGGGGAGAGAGCAAAAGAGAGCAGAGAGAGAGAGCAAAAGAGAGCGGAGTGAGAGAGCAAAAGAGGGGGAGAGAGTGCAAAAGAGGGGGAGAGAGAGCACAAAAGAGGGGGAGGGAGAGAGCACAAAAGAGGGGGAGAGAAAGCTCAAAAGAGAGGGGGAGAGAGAGAGCGCAAAAGAGAGAGGGAGAGAGAGCTCAAAAGAGAGGGAGAGAAAGCTCAAAAGAGAGGGGGAGAGAGAGAGTGCAAAAGAGAGGGAGAGAGAGCACAAAAGAGGAGGAGAGAAAGCTCAAAAGAGAGGGGGAGAGAGCGCAAAAGAGAGAGGGAGAGAGAGCTCAAAAGAGAGGGGGGAGAGAGAGAGCTCAAAAGAGAGGGGGGAGAGAGAGAGCTCAAAAGAGAGGGGAAGAGAGAGAGCTTAAAAGAGAGGGGGAAGAGAGAGAGCGCCAAAGAGGGGTGAGAGCGCCAAAGAGGTAGGAGAGAGAATGTAAAAGAGGGGGGAGAGAGAGCGCAAAAGAGAAGGGGGAGAGAGAGCGCAAAAGAGGGAGAGAGCGCAAAATGGGCAGAGAGCGCAAAAAAGAGGGGGAGAGAGCGCAAAAGAGAGGGGGGAGAGAGTGCAAAAGAGAGGGGGAGAGAGCGCAAAAGAGAGGGGGAGAGAGAGCAAAAGAGAGGGGGAGAGAGAGCAAAAGAGAGGGGGAGAGAGAGAGCACAAAAGAGGGGGGAGAGAGAGCAAACGAGGGAGGAGAGAGAGCAAAAGAGGGGGGAGAGAGCAAATGAGAGTGAGAGAGAGAGAACAAAAGAGGGGGGAGAGAGCGGGGAGAGAGCAAAAGAGGGGGGAGACAGAGAGTAAAAGAGTGGGGAGAGAGCAAAAGAGGGGGAGAGAGAGCACAAGAGGGGAGAGAGAGAGCAAAAGAGGGGGGAGAGAGATAGCTCAAAAGAGAGGGGGGAGAGAGAGTGCAAAAGAGAGGGGGGAGAGAGAGCGCAAAAGAGAGGGGGGAGAGAGAGTGCAAAAGAGAGTGGGGAGAGAGAAGGAGCAAGGGTTGGAACCGCAGTACTTAAAAAAATTTTTTAGTCTTAAAATAAATAAAAGCTTACCTGTGAAATTAAACAACTAAAGTTTAAACTAACAATTAACCCAACATAATTATTATACTAAAATTAAAATAACTACCAATTAAAAAAACTAAATTACACATTAAAAATAAAACTAAGACTACTAAAAAAATTAAATCTAAAATTACAAAAAATAAAAAATACTAAATTACAGAAAATAACAAACATCAAATTACAAAAAATAACAATTATCCAAAAGAAAAACAATTACACCTAATCTAACAGCCCTATAATAATAAAAAAAAGTCCCCCCAAAATAAAAAATCCCTAGCCTACAATAAACTATCAATAGCCCTTAAAAGGGCCTTTTGTAGGGCATTGCCCTTAAGAAATCAGCTCTTTTACCTGAAAAAAATACAAAGACCACCCTAACAGTGAAACCCACCACCCAACC
The DNA here is from genome assembly GCF_027579735.1 of Bombina bombina. NCBI lineage: Eukaryota > Metazoa > Chordata > Amphibia > Anura > Bombinatoridae > Bombina > Bombina bombina. Next base: position 23,839,065 of record NC_069506.1, on the reverse strand, counting down.
AACCCCCCAAAATAAAAAACCTAACTCTAACAAAAACCTAAGCTACCCATTGCCTACACAAACAGGCTCACATGATCATACCTTACCCTTCTCCACATGCAGTTTATATTGGCCCCTCTCTCATGATCTACTTTCTATTTTAAAATCTATATCAATAAACTGCACCACCTCCCAGAAATACCCACACTGCTATAAATCTTATTCTCACCTACTCTTACTTTCCATCTTGCTGCTATTAGCATCAGGCAACATCTCTCCAAATCCTGGGCCCACCTTCATTCCCACCATTACCCAATCACGCACTCCTTATAGAAAACTTTAAAAAAGCAACACACATAACCTAATTTCCATCCAATGCATCCCATACGCACACACTCCTTTCACCTGCGCACTATGGAACTCTCGCTCTGTGTGCAACAAACTCACAGCCATTCATGACCTGTTTATATCAAATGCTTTCACCCTTTTAGCAATTACCGAAACCTGGCTATCTCCTTCTGACACTGTTTCCATTGCTGCTCTCACACATGGTGGTCTTCACTTTAGCCATACCCCTAGGCCAGGTGAGAAATGTGGCAGCAGTGTTGGGATCCTGCTCTCCCCCTCCTGAACGTATCAATACCTACATTCAATCACATCTCTCTCCTTCTCCTCCTTTGAAGTCTACTGTATTCGCTTGTTCTCCCCCCTCTCCCTCAAAGTGGCAGTCATATATTGCCCTCCTGGACTGACCTCCCATTTCCTTGACAAATTTGCTGCCTGGCTTCCTCACTTTCTCTCTTCAAATATTCCAACCCTAATTCTTGGGGACTTCAACATTCCCATTGACAACCCATCTGCCCCTGTTGCCTCTAAACTTTTTTCATTCACATCCTCCTTCGGTCTCTCGCAATCCACCCTATATCCCTACTACTGTAATGGACACTCCATTGACCTGATATTTTCCTACCTCTGTTCTATATCTGACCTCACCTGCGCCCTTTCCCCATTTCAGACCATCACCTGGTCACCTATAATATTAATGCAACAGCTAAACCCACTCCTCCAACCGGCCCCCGCACCTGTAGAAATATACATGCTGCGGATCCGCTCCAATTTTAAAAAATTATTCAAGATCTTCTCCCTCACACTTCCACTATAACCTGCCCTGATCTCGCTACAGCCCACTATAACAAAATTCTCTCCTCTGCATTAGACACACTTGCACCTCCCCTACTGTGCAAAACATCACGCCGTCAGTTACAGCCCTGGCATGCTCAGCAAACACGCTATTTGCAAAAATGCTCCCGTATTGCTGAGCGTATCTGGAGGAAAACTCACTCTGAACCTGATTTCATACACTATAAGTTTATTCTTCGTTCATACACGCCTGCACTTCACTTAGCCAAGCAAACCTACTTCTCTTCTCTCATATCTACTCTTTCCTCAAACTCTTAACAACCACCTTTAACTCTCTCCTCTACCCACCTGCTCCACCCCCCACGTCTGTCTTTAGTGCTCAAGACCCGGCAGACTTTTAAAACAAAACACGTACTATCCAAAGCAACATCCCAACACCAACCTGCAATATTCCAATAACAGGCCCAGTTACTCGATCTGCCACCCTCTGCATCTTCCATCCAGCCACTGAGAATTAAGTTTCTTCCTTACTATGTTCCTCATGCCTTACTACCTGCCCACTCGACCCTATCCCTTCCCATCTAATACTCTCCCTGTCTTCTACCCTCACGCCTGCACTTACTCATATCTTCAACCTATCTCTCTCTACCAGCTCATTCCCATCTTCTTTCAAACATGCAAAAGTCACTCCCATACTCAAAAAACGCTCCCTCGACCCTAATCCTAATATCACTGCTTCCACTAACATCAAAACTCCTTGAAAAACTAGTTTACAATCGCCTAACCCACTTCCTGTCCACCAACTCTTTGCTTGACCCCCTTTAATGTGTATTCCACCCTAAACACTCAACTGAGACTGCCCTTACCAAGGTTATTAACGATCTTCTCTCTGCTAAAAATATTGGCACTCTATACTCATCTTACTTGACCTCTAGCTGCCTTCGACACAGTTGACCAACCCCTTCTCCTACAGACCCTTAGCTCTTTTGGCCTCTGTGACACTGTTCATTTCTGGATTCACTCCTATCTTTCTCACAGGTCTTTATCTGTGTCATTTGCCGGCGACTCCTCCTCTCCAATGCCTCTGTCTGTTGGAGTACCCCAAGGATCAGTTCTGAGTCCTCTGCTCTTCGCCATGTATACTTCTTCACTGGGTAAATTTATCAACAGTTGTGACTTCAAATATCACCTCTTTGCTGGTGACACCCAGATCTACCTCTCCACCCCTGCTTTCTCTCCCTCTGTCCTTTTGCATGTCAGTGACTGCTTATCTAGTATTTCTTCCTGAATAGCCTCTCACCACCTAAAGATTAACATGTCCAAGACTGAGCTTCTTCTTATCCCCCCTCAAGCTCTACGCTGACTTCTCTATCCCTGTTGACGGCATCACCATTTCCCCGTCGTCCCAAGTCCGCTGCCTCGGAGTTACACTTGACTCAAATCTATCCTTCGTCCCCCATATCCAATCGCTTTCTACATCCTGTCGCAACCATCTAAGCAAAATTTCCAAGATTTGCCCTTTTCTGAGCGCTAACACCACAAAGCAAATAATCCACTCCCTTGCTATCTCCCGACTTGACTACTGCAATAACCTTCTTGCTCGCCTTCCTCTTTCCTGCCTCTCCTCCCTTCAATCCATCCTAAATTCCTATGCCAGGGTCATCCACCTTTCCCGTCGCTCAGTGAGTTCACAGCAGAATTAAATTCAAAATTCTCACCCTTACATACAAAGCTCTCACCAACGCCGCTCCCCTCTACCTATCCTCTCTAATAAACAAGTATACTCCAGCCCACCCACTAAGATCCAACAATGACCTGCTCCTTGCATCCGCGACTATCACCTCCTCTCATGCTAGACTGCAGGACTTCTGTCGTGCAGCACCTACCCTCTGGAACACTCTTCCTCTTGCTGTCAGGCTTTCCCCTAATCTTTCTTCCTTTAAATGCTCCTTGAAGACTTTTCTGTTCAGGGAAGCCTACCACCCAACTCAATAATAAATTAATTTCACTTACCTAACATTTCCCTCATCTCACTCTGCATTAACATCTTTCTCAATCTTGTAGTCCTGACCTCCTGTTTCTCAACCTCCTAACCTTCTATATTGTAAATTCCCATGGGAATAGGGCCCTCAATTCCTCCTGTATGTGTTTGTAAATGTTGTCCTGTCTCTTACAAGTTTTCTATCATTGTTTTATTTAAATGAATTGTATCCATGGACAGCGCTGCAGAATATGTTGGTGCTTCATAAATATAGTATTATAATAATAATAATAATAATAATAATAATAATTTGTATGGGCATTGCCCTTAAAAGGGCATTTAGCTCTTTTGCATTGCCCTTAAAAGGGCATTTAGCTCTTTTAAAAAAGCCCAAACCCTAATCTAAAATAAAAACCCACCTAAAAAAGTTAAAAAAAAAACTAACACTAACCCCAGACGATCCACTTACAGTTTCTGAAGTCCGGACATCCAGGCGGCGAGAAGTCTTCATCCAGGCGGCAAGGTCTTCATTCATCCAGGCGGCTATTCAAATCAGCCAATAGAATTTCAGTAGCTCTGATCCTATTGGCTGATTTGAACAGCCAACAGGATTTCAGTAGCTCTCATCCTATCAGCTGATTTGAATTTCAAAAATCAAATCAGCCAATAGGAATGCAAGGGACGGCATTTTGAAAAGGCTCTCTTGCATTGAAGGTTCAGTGTACGGTGGTGACTGTATGAAGAGTACACTCTGCGCCAGATGTCTTGAAGGATGGACCTGATCCGTGCCACTGGAATGAAGATAGAAGACACCGCCGGGATGAAGTTAGAAGATGCCGTCTAGATGGAGATAGAAGACCCCACCTGGATAGATGAAGACCTCGCCGCATGGATGTCTGGACTTCAGAAACTGTAAGTGGATAGTCGGGGGTTAGTGTTAGGTTTTTTTTTTACTTTTTTGGGTGTTTTTTTTTTAGGTTAGGGTTTGGGCTTTTTTTAAAAGAGCTAAATGCCTTAAAGGGCAATGCAAAAGAGCTAAATGCCATTTTAAGGGCAATGCCCATACCAATGCCCTTTTCAGGGCAATGGGTAGCTTAGGTTTTAGTTAGGCTTAGGTTTTTTTATTTTGGGGGGTTGGTTAGGGGGTTGGTTTTACTGTTGAGGGGTCTTTGTATTTTGTTACAGGTAAAAGAGCTGATTTCTTTAGGGCAATGCCCTACAAACGGCGCTTTTAAGGGCTATGGAAGTTTATTGTAGGCTCGGGAGGCTTTTTATTTTTATAGGGCTATTAGATTAGGTGTAATTATTTTTATTTTGGATAATTTTGTTTATTATTTTTTATAATTTAGTGTATGTTATTTTTTGTAGTTTAATATTTTTTATTTTTTGTAATTTTATATTTAATTTTTTTTAGTAGTGTTAGTTTTGTTTAACGTGTAATTTAGTTTTTTAATTTGTAGTTATTTTAATTTTAGTATAACAGTTGTTAGGTTAATTATTAGTTTAAACTTAGTTTTTTTAATTTCACAGGTAAGTTTTTATTTATTTTAAGATAAGGATATTGTAATGTTAATTTAAAGTTATAGGGTTGTTAGGTTTAGGGGTTAATAGTTTAATTTAGTTTTTTGCAATGTGGCAGGCCAGAGGTTTAGGGGTTAATAACTTTATTATAGTGTTTGCAATGCGGGAGGGCGGCGGAATAGAGGTTAATAGTTAGTTTATGGGTGTTAGTGTACTTTGTAACACTTTAGTTATGAGTTTTGTGCAACAGTTTTTTGTTGCGCAAAACTCATAACTACTGGTCCCTGATAGCGGAACGGATCGTGTTGGTATAGGCTGGAACGCAAGTATTTTAGCCTCACTGCACAACCTGTAATACTGGCGCTATTGAAATCCCACGCAAAAACGTCATTTTTTTGAGTGCGGAATTGACGCCGCGTTACAGGCTAAAATGCTTGCGGTATAGCAATACCGACACGACTCGTAATGGCTGTGTAATGGTTTTTATGCTGAAATGGCCATTTTTTTCCGCGTTAAAACTGTAACGTGAAACTCGTAATCTAGGTGTTAGTTATTTGTGCTTATTTATAATAGGCCTCTTGACTAGTTATGACGCTTGTACACAAGAAGAAGGCAGCAAGCAGACTTGTGCAAAACATTTGAGAATTTATTCAATGATAAACTGTACAGTAGTCGTTATAAAACAGACTTTTTTGCAGTGTTTACCTTTTAGGTGGAAGACCTTTCGTTTTATACTTTAAACAAGTTAATGCCAAGATTAACTGCATCTAAAGTTAGAAACCAGTTGATGCTGTTTAAGGGATTTGAAATCACCTCCCCCCCCCAAAAAAGTGTGAATCAGACAGAACAAACCATATTAAATAAGTTTCCAATTTACTTATATTATAAAATTTGCTTCGTTCCCATGATATTCTGTGTTGAAGAAATACCTAGGTAGGCATCTGGTGCACTACATGACAGGAAATAGTGCTGCCGTATAGTGCTCCAGAAATGGGCCGGCTGCTAAGCATACATCCCTGATTTTCAGTAAAAGATACCAAGAGAACAAATAAAAAATTATAATGGAAGTAATTTAGAAAGTTGTTTAAAAATTGCATGCTCTATCTGAATCATTATTTTTTTTATATCCCTTTAATGTCGACATTGATAGCTTATCTGCTAAATTAACTGATTTCTCCCTTTAACTGTAACATATATATATATATATTTATATAAAATAAGACAGTGTTCACAGATAAATTTGAGATTTTATTTAAGCAAGCACAGTTATGTTTAAAGAAGTTCAGTCACTCATTGTTCCCTTTGGGCACACAGTGTTATTGTTTATCACACTGATTTCTGGGGACACAGATACCCGCACGATTCTTGACCAGGAGCGCAGAAGCGCCCTCGCTTACATCCCTTCTTGCAGAATATGGGTGGGTTACGCGGATTGGCACATGGCACCTCGCAATAGCTACCACAGCTCTTAAACACTTCATTTATCTGGAAAAGAAGAGGAAAACCACTCAGTCAGACGAGAGACATGCATTGTGGTCCATAGATATTAATTAGATGACGTTTGTCATATAACATACTTAATGAAATAAGATCTATATGACCTCTCACTGTAAAGCAGATACTCTGCTCTTTAAAGTGATCATTGTACAAATGTTAATTCTGTAACCTATTAGATACCAGTTTGACACAAATACTTGTAAGAGGGCTATAAAACTGTACTTGTAACACAGCCAATAGTAAATCCATACACCATGTGACCACTTACTTTTCACATTGGCTTATGGGGACACAGCGGCCTGAGCTGTTCCTTAAGTAGCCAGACTTGCATAAGCAATGCCTACATACTGCAGGACATATCTTGGGTGGGTTATTCCTGTTTGCACATGTCACTTCACAACCACTACCACATTCGATATACACCTCGTCTGGACCATTACATTTTCCTGGAAAACATGAAAAAGGAATACAGTTTAATATTAGAATAATGAATTGTGGTCCACAGATATCCAGGAGGCCACTTTTGCCAAATATATTCTGCACAAAGTTAGATTGCTGTGACCAGACAATCTTGTGTTTCAATTGAGTGATAAATCTGAATAAGGTAATTTTCTAAACTTTTATATCAGATTTAAAATTATACAGGAGCAAGAGCCAATAGTAAATCCATAACTCATGAGACCATTTGCTTATGAGAATTACCTGTTCCACATTCATGTTTAGGGATACAGGTTCCATTGCCGTTCCTTAAGTAGCCTTCCATACAGAAGCACCCAGGTTTACATTCTGCCGTGCATACCATGCCTATCTTAAACAGATAGGGGCAATTCTTCCCACAAGAACTACCACAGCTATTATATATCTCGTTTGGTCTACCACACACTACTGGAAAAAAAGACAAAACAATTTCAGTTGGATAAAATGATCATACATTGGTCTATAAATATCTATAGACCTACTACATAAACCAGATTTGTGTGAACTCACATTGTAAAGCAGAGAATCTCCTTTTTCAGTTATAGTAAATCCATACACCAATAAGATCACTTACTTACAAGAGATTACATTACTTATGATGGAGTCATCTGACTCTGTAAATAGCACACTGGTGATGTTTCCTCTTTTTTATGGCACAAAATAAAACAATACTCCCATAAGACCCTTATAGAAAAGGGGGGATACTATGTAACCCCTTGTTACATAATTGCTACTATTAACAATGCAAAGCTGTGTGTATATAGATTGTATATTGGGTTAACAAACTGTATCAATTAATGTATCAAACTTGCATTATTTCAGAGCTAATTTACCAAACAGTCGTCTAGATTACGAGGTTTTGCGTTACGGTGCGGTACAGCTTTTAATGCAAAAAAATTGGCCATTACGCTGGAGTGGCCAGGAACGCATATTACAAGTCGCGGCGGTATAGCTGTAACACAAGCATTTTAGCATGTAACGCAACGTCCATTCTGCACTCAAAAAGATTTTGTGTGGGATTTTCATAGCGCTGGTATTACAGGTTATGCGTTCAGGCTAAAAGGCTTGCGTTACAGCCTATACCAACATGATCCATACTGCCATCTGAGACCAGTAGTTATGGATTTTGCAAAACAAAAATGTTTCACAAAACTCATAACTAAACTGTTACAAAGTACACTAACACCCATAAATGACCTATTAACCCTTAAACTGCCACCCTCCCGCATCGCAAACACTATATTAAACCTATTAACCCCTAATCTGCCACCCACCCACATCACAACTATTAAATAAGTTGTTAACCCCTAATCTACGACCCACCCACATCACCAACACTATTTAAATATATTAACCCCTAAACCGCAGCTCCCTGACATCGCCGTCACTATAATAAAATTATTAACCCCTAAACCTCCGGCCTCCCACATCGTCGCCACTAAATAAACCTATTAACCCCTATACCTACGGCCTCCCACATTGCCGCCACTAAATAAACCTATTAACTCCTAAACTTCCACCCCCCCACATCGCAAAACACTAAATTAAACTATGAACCCCTAAACCTAACACCCCCCTAACTTTAAATTAAAATTACAATATAACTATATTTAAATAAATAAAAACTTACCTGCCAAATAAAAATAAACCTAAGTTTAAACTTTAAATTAACCTAACATTGCTATTCTATTAAAATAAAAAACTACCAATTAAAAAATCTAAACTACAAATTAAAAAAAAAACGAACACTGCAAAAAAAAAAAAAAAAAAAATCTAAATTACATTTGAACAGCCAATAGGATTTTAGAAGCTCTTATCCTATTGGCTGATTTGAATTTGAAGAATCAAATCAGCCAATAGGAATGCAAGGTACGCCATTTTGAAACGGTTGCCTTGCATTCAACTTCAGTGTATGACAGTGACTGTATGAAGAGGACACTCCAAACAGGATGGGATCGGCTTCCAGGATAGTTCCGCACCATGCCGCCGGGATGAAGATAGAAGATGTCCCCGAAATTGATGAAGGTGTCACCGCCTGGATGAAGACTTCTCGCTGCCTGAATGAAGATGGATGTCCAGACTTCAGGAACCATGAGTAGATTTAATGGGGTTAGAGTTATGTTTTTATTTCATTTTTTGGGGTGTTTTTTTTTTTTTAGATTAGGGCTTTGGGCAATTGTAAAAGGTGCAGTTTATTGATATAGATTTTAAAATAGAAAGTAGTTCATGAGAGCTAAGCTATGGAGAAGAAAGGAGAGAGGGGCCAATATAAACTGCATGTGGAGAAGGGTAAGGTATGAGCATGTAAGCCTGCTTGTGTAGGCAATGGGTAGCTTAGGTTTTTGTTAGAGTTAGGTTTTTTATTTTGGGAGGTTGGTTGGGTGGTGGGTTTCACTGTTGGGGGGGGACTTTGTATTTTTTTACAGGTGAAAGAGCTGTTTAACTTAGGACAATGCCCTACAAAAGGCCTTTTTAAGGGCTATTGGTGGTTTATTGTAGGCTAGGGGGTGTTTATATTTTGGGGTGCTTTTTTATTTTTTATCGGGCTATTAGATTAGGTGTAATTGTTTTTATTTTTGATAATTTTGTTTATTTATTATTTTGGTAAACTTAGTGTTTTTTATTTTTCATAATTTAGTGTTTATCATTTTTTGTAATTTTAGATTATTTTTTTTTTCGTAGTGTTAGGTTTTTTTAAATTTGTAATTTAGATTTTTTTATTGGTAGTTTTTTTTATTAGAAAAGTTGTGTTAGGTTAATTTAAACTTAGGTTTATTTTTATTTCACAGGTAAGTTTTTATTTATTTAAATATAGTTATATTGTAATCTTAATTTATAGTTAGGGGGTGTTAGGTATAGGGGTTAATAGTTTAATTTAGTGTTTTGCGATGTGGGGGGCCAGTTGTTTAGGGGTTAATATCTTTATTTAGTGTCAGGGATGTGGGAGGCCGGAGGTTTAGGAGTTAATAATTTTATTTACTGGCGGTGATGTCGGGGAGCGGCGGATTAGGGCAGGGCCGGACAGGGAATGAAAAGCAGCCCTGGAAAATTTGTAGGATTACAAAGTATTGGCACTCTAGGCTAGGGGTAAAATAATATTAATAACCTCACTATGGGGATATAATGTTGTCACTTCTAAGTACAAGGTAATTGGACAACAGACGGGGGTACAATTTGCTAGTGCTCACAGCTAGGGTTAAGAGATGACAAGCCCGATCTGGGGATTAAAACTTCTAGTACATGTGTTTTATACACTAAATTATATAGTAATATTGTCCTTAACTTATAGAGGATTCAGTAATCTATACAATGCGAGAATAATACAATGTATATAAGTGATACAGAATTAGAATCTATAGTATTAAAATATATACTAAGGATTTTAGCTTGATTAAAGTAGATTACAATAATATAAATTCTTTAATATAAGATTATATTAAAATATCACATAGAATACAATATGTGGATATGGCACAAAAATAGTGTAGGCTGTTATAGACAATCAGTGCAGGGATAACATATAATCTAACAATATGGATGACTAAAACATAAGTTGTGTTTCTGGCGAGTCTGAAGACTCGCCAGAAACAAGGCCCTTCAAGCTCCATACGGAGCTTGATAAATGGGCCTGCATATCTATTCAAACATAAAGGGGGTGATGTCTAATTCAGAGTTGAGTTTCAGGGGGTGTAGGGTTTTCAATATATAAATCCTTTCTGCTTCCTTTTTAAGAAGTTTAGTTTCAAAATTCCCTCCCCGCCAGTCTGGTTGGACTTTAACTATACCCCAGAATTTAAGTTCCTTTAAGTTATTGCTGTGGACATCTATAATTCCTCTATAGATGGGTTTCTTTTATCCATTTTTCAATAAGTTAAAGATGTTCCCTAATCCTTTCTCGGAGAGTTCTGGTAGTTTCTCCCAAATATTGCTTATTGCAGCTGCATTGGGTTAAATATATAATCACCTTGTCTGTACATCTTATTGTGTCTTTTATTGTGAATCTTTATCTTGTTTGGCTAGAGGAAAACTCTTTAATTTTGGAGCTATAGTGGTAGGACTTACAACAGTGACATGGGTAGAATCCGTTAGTTTTATTTCCCAGTAGATCTTTTTGGATAAAACTAGATTTGCCCTTTTAGTATTCGCTGGGTGCTAAAATGCTTTAAAGATTGTTGGATTTCCTATATATAAATTTCGGTCTCATTGTTAATTTATCTCCAATAATGGGATCTCCTCTCACCACATGCCAATGCTTGTTTATGATTCTTTCAATTTTTTTATATTCACCATTGTAGTTGTTTATAAATGGGACTGTGATATATATGTGTCTTCAGTCTCGCAGGGATCACTTGTCTTATTCTTATTTTTGTATTGTAGCAGTGTGTCTCTTCCTATTCCTTTTACTTCCTCTAGTTTCCTAGATATTTTATCTTTATCATACCCTCTATCAGAGAACCTTGCACTTTGGATCTTTGCTTGCTCCTCATAATCAATTAAAGTAGAGCAATTTTTCCTTATTCTGAGAAATTGGGCTTTGGGAATATTGTCTTTCCATCTTGTAAGATGGCAGCTGTTGGCGTGGATGAAATTGTTAGAATCCACTTTCTTAAAGAATGTCTTAGTTTTAAAATTATTGGATTTGATTTCTATATCTAAGTCTAGAAATGCTAGTCTCTCCCTACTGATTTCGTGGGTGAATTTAAGTGCCTTATTATTACTGTTCATGGCTTCAAAGAATTCTAATAGAGTTTCCTTGCTTCCTTTCCAGATAATAAGGATATCGTCAATATATCTTTTATAGGTCACCAGGTTTTGCGCGAAACTACAGGAACTAAGGAACTCAATTTCCCAGTCTCCCATGAAGAGGTTGGCATAACTTGGCGCAAACCTGGTGCCCATCGCTGTACCTTTCATCAGAACAAACAATCTCCCATTACATGAGAAGATGTTGTTATATAATATGAATCTAATACTATCTAATTAAAGCTCCCTTTGTTCACGATTGATCTCATTGTCTTGTCCTAGGAATTTAGAGACTGTCCTGATTCCTAGCTCATGGTCGATATTGGTGTAGAGCGATGTTACATCCCATGTAGCTAAAATTATTTCTCCCTCTATTTCAATGCTCTCCAAAATCTGTAAAATTTGAGTGGAATCTTTGAGAAAGGAGGGTAGTGTTCTGACATATTTCTGTAAGTACCTGTCAATGTATTGTGAGAGGTTAGAGGTAACTGAGTTAATACCAGATATTATGGGGTGTCCTGGTGGTTGCTGAAGATTTTTATGAATTTTTGGGAGAAAATAAAATATTGGCATTTTTGCAAAATCTGGGTTTAAATAATTAAATTCTTTATTGTTCAGGATGCCTAAAGAGTGTGCTTTCTCTAGGAGGGTCCAGAGCAAAATACTGTCTATTCTTGTAGGATCTTTCTTTAGTTCCTTATATGTGATAGTGTCACCCAGGAGTCTCTCAGCTTCTTTGAAGTAATAGGATTTGTCCATAACAACAACCCCTCCTCCTTTGTCAGCTGGTTTTATTATGATAGTCATTGTCCTTCAGTTTTTTTAGGGTCTCAAACTCTACTTTATTTAGGTTCCTAGGTGTCCTCTTATTTTCATATCTTTCTATATCTCTTAGAACTAGTTTTTCAAAAAGCTCTAAGTTTTTCCCTTTTTAAAATTTAGATGTTGGTCTTAAATCTGTGTGTATATATTTATGTCTTTGACTGCCTTGGGTATCAACAGGATTTAGGTTATGTTCGATGGGATTTTTCATAAAATATCTTTTTAAGGTGAGTTTCCTTACAAATTGGTGAACATTTATGTGTGTCTCAAATTTATTTAATTTTGATGTTGGGGCAAAAGATAAGCCTAAGCTTAAGATTCTGGATTCTTCTTCATTCAGTGGATAATTACTGATATTAAACACCCCATTTGTAGTTGTTACTGCCTCTTGTCCCTCCTCTCCCTCAGTTTTTTTGGGTTTTCGGCTCCTTCCTCCTCTTTTTCCTCTAGTGTTCTTTTTCTTAGGTTCATTAGAGGTGCCAAAAGAACCCTCTCCGTTACCACCCCTCTTGACGTTTCTGCGGTTGGGGTTTCCCCTAAAAAAATGTAATGTGTTGGTAGTATGGTTCTGTGATCTGTTCTCCCTATTTAGTCCATATGAAGTCCCCTCTGTCAATGGTATAAATCTATTCCTAAGTGGTATTCTCCAATTTTTATCTACTGTTTTCTGTAGTCTAGTGGATGGATAAAGGTGGTAATTGGTGCTATAAACTCCTTCTCTACCCGTCCTATTATAGTCCCAGTTATCTCTCTCTTCGTGTGATCTTCCCTGTTTAGTTGGTTTTGTCTATTTGGGCCTTGATCCTCTCTGTCATTATAGAAGTACGTATCATTTGAATACGCATTATTTCTAGTGGGGGTGATTATAATTAAAAGTTTTATTATTTTGTTTAAAGAATGTTGGTGTGGATTGTATATTTGGTGTTTTTGGTTGTATGATTACTGGTTGTTCAATGTTATTCGAATAATCCTCTTGGTCCCTTTTTAGTTTCCTTTTTTTGATCCTTTGCAACTCTATATTTGTATTGTTCAATGTGCGGATAATATCTACTTGTCTTTCTTTAAAAGTGTCTGAATCTCTTCTATTTTCTAAGATGCCCTTGATTTCAGCTATCCTTTTATCTATTTCTTCCAAACTACTGCTCCTAGTTTTTTTTATAATATTAATGAGAGTAAATGATGCTTTCTCTAGGGCTGTGAACCACAAATCATGGAGGGTTACATTTAGTTGAAAAGTGCATGTTTTCTCTAATCTGAGGCCTCTAGGAATCATATTCAGAGATATATATTTCTCTAGATATTTAATTTCCATTTTCTGTTTTAGTTCTTTAATCATTATTTTTTCCAATTCGTTCATTAAATCAGTAGTGCTGGTGGTGTTATTATCAATTCCTGATTAAACATTAAAGGTGTCACTCTCAATTTCTATCATAAGGTTATCTCTGGTATTAAAGAGATCCATAATGATTGGATTTATAGATAGTATTAAATAGATTACAAAGAATAGAGGTAGATAATGAATATGTGTCTAAGCAGCTAAGTCCACATAATGAGGAAAAAATGTCAGTTAGGAGGTGGGTAGAGCTAGCGCTAGGACTTCCCTAATGCCAAATACAGAGGAACTTCCTCAAATTAGTTCTGAATTAGACTAGTCTAATATAAAAAAAAAGGATTACAAAGTATTGGCGCTCTAGGCTAGGGGTAAAATAATATTAATAACCTCACTATGGGGATATAATGTAGTCACTTCTAAGTACAAGGTAAGTGGAAAACAGACGGGGGGAACAATTTGCTAGTGCTCACAGCTAGGGTTATGAGATGACAAGCCCGATTTGGGGATTAAAACTTCTAGTACATGTGTTTTATACACTAAATTATATAGTAATATTGTCCATAATTTATAGAGGATTCAGTAATCTATACAATGCGAGAATAATACAATGTATATAAGTGATACAGAATTAGAATCTATAGTATTAGAATATATACTAAGGATGTTAGCTCGATTAAAGCAGATTACAATAATATAAATTCTTTAATATAAGATTATATTAAAATATCACATAGAATACAATATGTGGATATGGCACAAAAATAGTGTAGGCTGTTATAGACAATCAGTGTAGGGATAACAGATTATCTAACATTATGGATGACTAAAACATAAGGAGATCAAACACAGGACAACAAATGATATTAAGTAAAGAGAGCTAGTAGCTAATCTGACTGGACGTCCAGTTAAAATTCAAAGTTAAAAAATAATAAAAAAAATGAAAAATAAGAGGTTATAAAAAGTATATATATATATATATAAAAAAAAGTATATATATATATATATATATATATATATATAAAATGTGGATGTGCACTAAAAAATTAGACCACAAAGCATGTGTCTGCATTTATGCGAAGGATAAAAATATATATATGTATGTCTGAAGAGTCTTAATCAAAAATAGTGCGTTGATCGTCTTTTTGAAGAATAATATATGTCACAATTAAGAATGTTAAGATCCTTATCTTATCTGTTAGATATAAAGCAGTTTTCTAATTTGTTCAATTCCACCTTTAGAGTATTCCACCTTTAATGTTAAAGAAGAGTTACCAGAGGTTAATTGCCTCATTTCCTACAACCTATGAGAAACAAGTGAGGTCTATATTAAGACTAATATCACACACTACACACATCTTGAAAAAGCCCCCAGGGGTGAAACGCATTGATTGTGTGTGATTAGTTTCATGATTTGGATACTTTCCATCTCATCACCTATTGTCTAAGAGATAACACAAACTTTTTGGACCTTTAGTATGCTTCACGCATTCTAATCACCTAAGATACTAATTATCTTGAAGTACCTAAGAGACTAAGACGACCATCCTACAGCAGATGAGCTATACTCCCATGTCTTGGAGTCTTTAACATCTCCCATAAAGAAGTCTTTAACATCCCCCATAAAGGACCCCAACTGCTGAAAAACTATCAATGTGTATAGCCGGCAACAGATGGTTAAACAGCTGATCGTGTATAGGATACGCTGTATACCTAGTGACGTCAGACGCCCACAGCACATGTGAGAAGCGGATGTACTCCACTCTTCTGACGCACCCAGCATTCTTACAGTTTACACAGCAGGAGCGGTCTGCCAAAACCTCTGGACTACACAGAGAACGGACAAATAAACATCACAACGGACGAATAAACATCACAACGGACGAATAACCATAGTGACTGGAGTCACTCTCTTTGAGAGAGGATCCATTCTGCCATTTTAACTAACGCCTCACTCTTAACGGAGAATGAGTGGCGTACAGGTACCCTCTAACTTGTTAATACCAGCATTTTAGTTACTAAAGACCAGGCATACCAGTTTTAAAAGGCTACTTGTCACACAAAGGAACTATAAGGATCTTAACATTCTTAATTGTGAGATATATTATTCTTCTAAAAATAAGATCAACGCACTATTTTTGATTAAGACTCTTCAGACATACATATATATATTTTTATCCTTCGCATAAATGCAGATACATGCTTTGTGGTCTAATTTTTTTAGTGTACATCCACATTTTTTATATATATACATTTTTTTTATATATATATATATATACTTTTTATAACCTCTTATTTTTTATTTTTATTATTATTTTTTAACTTTGAATTTTAACTGGACGTCCAGTCAGATTAGCTACTAGCTCTCTTTACTTAAAATCATTTGTTGTCCTGTGTTTGATCTCTTTATGTTTTAGTCATCCATAATGTTAGATAATCTGTTATCCCTGCACTGATTGTCTATAACAGCCTACACTATTTTTGTGCCATATCCACATATTGTATTCTATGTGATATTTTAATATAATCTTATATTAAAGAATTTATATTATTGTAATCTGCTTTAATCGAGCTAACATCCTTAGTATATATTCTAATACTATAGATTCTAATTCTGTATCACTTATATACATTGTATTATTCTCGCATTGTATAGATTACTGAATCCTCTATAAGTTAAGGACAATATTACTATATAATTTAGTGTATAAAACACATGTACTAGAAGTTTTAATCCCTAGATCAGGCTTGTCATCTCATAACCCTAGCTGTGAGCACTAGCAAATTGTTCCCCCCGTCTGTTGTCCAATTACCTTGTACTTAGAAGTGACTACATTATATCCCCATAGTGAGGTTATTAATATGATTTTACCCCTAGCCTAGAGCACCAATACTTTGTAATCCATTTTTTTGTATATTAGACTAGTCTAATTTGGAACTAATTTGAGGTGCTGCGTCCAAAGGATACACATGCCAGATTTTTCTCAGTGAGTAATTGGGATACTCAGCACCTAGTTAGCTCTTGCTGATTGGTGCCTAAATGTAGCCACCAATTAGCAAGCGCTACCCAGGGTGCTGAACCACATTCCTACCTTTTCAAATAAAGATACCAAGAGAACGAAGAAAATTTGATAATAGGAGTAAATTGGAAAATTGTTTAAAATTTGGTACTCTATCTGAATTATGGGGAAAAATATGAGTTCCATATCCCTTTAAGGTCAATTTTCAATTAATAAGTCTGTTTTAATGTAGTATATGTACGGTGCATTTTCAACCCCTCTATGTGGGACTTTATATTTTATTCTAATTTTAGATGTGCATATTCCAGTATAGACTTTATTTTAATAGATCAAACCAACCTCCCCTCAGTCTCAACGTCCAAAACTTATAAGATTCAGCCTGGCTCAGTGAATCATCAAACCTTTAATATGGTGATTAGATAAATGACTCTTCAACAAATCAAAAGTTCAGATTCCATTTACACCTTCTTTGTATTTAATACACAACACAATACTAGCCCTCATTACATATGGGAAATGTATTCAACAAAAATAATCAGCTAGAACATAAAAGCAAGTCCCTAAATGATCAAATCCTAATTTTACAAAATGGCAATTCAATCTTTGCTGTAGTAGTCAGATTACTGCAAAATAGTTTAAAATATGCTTACACTATTTTATAATCTACAAATGCATCATGAAGATAAATGATTAAACATTACAAAACTTTTAGTTGACTATCTGATAACTCTGCAATATGTTTGATGTTATGAAAGACCCAATCCCACAGTGCCCATTAATTACAGACCAATATATTTATTAACCCTCTCCATGAAAATAAATACCAGAGCTAAAACGTCTTTATTTAATTTTACCACCGTTTTAGACCTCCTCCTGACTATGTAGTGTATGACCCAGTTCAAGAAGCCAATATCATTACTGTAAGGGTCCTCTAGCCCTTTCAATATGTCAAAGTCACCAAAAGAATAACTGATGATGCTGGAAAGGAGCCTTCTTGCACATTCTTTGAAACAAATCAGTTTTTTTTCCCCTAAAATTTATCAGCGATCGTTTAATTAGCCCACTTCATCTTCTAAAGTTAAAGCAAATGCAAACAGCAACTCTCTACTATTTAACTATTGCAAAATACAAGAGTGCCATTTCCTACCCTTACTTTTTATGCTACAATTATTCTGGTGCCGTGCTCACAATGCTCCGTCCTCCTGCTGCTCCGTATGTGCCGTGACTACCGTCCCACGTGGCCTCTAGCTTGGCTCCCTCCTGACCTAGTAGTCCCCTGTGTCCTGCCCGCCCCCACAATTCCCTCCCCACAGTGCTATTGCTTAATGCATATTTGTGATGGTATTAGGGCGGGAGCTGCCGCATCCTATGCCAGCCGAGCAGCTGCTTGAGCCAACCTCTATGTCTCTGTGCGCTTCCTCACCTGCTCTGACTGCTCGCACTGTGCTAAATTGTATGAGCCTCTATCTGCTATGTGCTCAAAAAGCAGGTCGGCCACTCCGCTCCATCACTAACCTGCTTACACTGTACTGCCTGTGCTCTGCTTCTCTCCTCTCTATGTGCAGCTCCCGCCCCCCTGGATTTTTCCCGGTATCCTGGCGGCCCAATCCGGCCCTGGATTAGGGGTTAATATATTTTATTAGTGGCGGCAATGTTGGGAACGGAGGATTAGGGGTTAATAATTTTATTTCATGTCGGCAATGTCGGGAGCAGTGGATTAGGGGTGTTGAGACCTGGGGGCCGAATTATCAAGCTCCAAATGGATCTTGATGCCCCTGTTTCCACGAGAGCCTTCAGGCTCACCGGAAACAGCAGTTATGAAGCAGTGGTCTAAAGACTGCTGTTTCATAACTTGCCACCGGCTCTGAGGCTGCGGACATCAATCCGCCCGATCATATACGATCAGGCTGATTGACACCCCCTGCTAGCGGCCATGAATCTGCATGGGGCGACATTGCACAAGAAGTTCACAAGAACTACTTGTGCAATGATAAATGCCAACAGCGTATGCTGTCCGCATTTATCGATGTGCAGCGAACATGATACTTTACATTGTATTATGTCCGCTCTACTTTCATAAATCAGCCCCTTAGGGTTTATGTTAGGGTGTTAGGTTTAAATGTAATTCTCTTTTCTCCATAGACATCAATAGGGTTGCGTTACGGAGATTTTTCATTCCGCACTTCAGGTGTTTTTTTTCCCATTGATGTCTATGGGGGAATGCGTGCACAAGCTTTTAAGATTTTTTATTTTTTGCTTAACGCCACCATATCACACAGCACAAGGAGGCTTTTCAGTAACTCGTAATGGCAGCACTATGGAGAGTGCAATAACGCAACTTTTTTAGGCGTTAGTTTTGCACCCTATTTAGCTCAAAAATCGTAATCTAGGCGATATTTTTTTTATGCAGAGATCATTATAATACATACAATAAATAACATTTACTCAATGCAATGGTTTAGATATCATAGAGTTTCTCACCATTATTGTCAGTTTGAGCTTTCACCAGTGTCCCACAAAGTGCTAAAAAGGAAAAAAGAATCTTATTAGTATTTAGGGTGAAAATAACATTTAAAAAATCTCTCAGACCTTCTTTAGCGTAATACAGTTTGCATTAATTTACAAAGCATTAATATTTTCAGCACAAACTACATAAAATATACACAATTAGTAAGTATACAATAAGTAGAACTACATAAAATATACACAATTAGTAAGTATACAATAAGTAGAACTACATAAAATATACACAATTAGTAAGTATACAATAAGTAGAACTACATAAAATATACACAATTAGTAAGTATACAATAAGTAGAGCTACATAAAATATACACAATTAGTAGGTATACAATAAGTAGAACTACATATAAAATATACACAATTAGTAAGTATACAATAAGTAGAACTACATATAAAATATACACAATTAGTAGGAATACAATAAGTAGAACTACATATAATATACACAATTAGTAAGTATACAATAAGTAGAACTACATAAAATATACACAATTAGTAAGTATACAATAAGTAGAACTACATAAAATATACACAATTAGTAAGTATACAATAAGTAGAACTACATAAAATACACACAATTCGTAAGTATACAATAAGTAGAACTACATAAAATATACACAATTAGTAAGTATACAATAAGTAGAACTACATATAATATACACAATTAGTAAGTATACAATAAGTAGAACTACATAAAATATACACAATTAGTAAGTATACAATAAGTAGAACTACATGAAATATATACAATTAGTAAGTATACAATAAGTAGAACTACATAAAATATACACAATTAGTAAGTATACAATAAGTAGAAATACATATAAATATACACAATTAGTAAGTATACAATAAGTAGAACTACATGTAAATATACACAATTAGTAAGTATACAATAAGTAGAACTACATATAAATATGCACAATTAGTAAGTATACAATAAGTAGAACTACATAAAATATACACAATTAGTAAGTATACAATAAGTAGAACTACATGTAAATATACACAATTAGTAAGTATACAATAAGTAGAACTACATATAATATACACAATTAGTAAGTATACAATAAGTAGAACTACATAACATATACACAATTAGTAAGTATACAATAAGTAGAACTACATGTAAATATACACAATTAGTAAGTATACAATAAGTAGAACTACATAAAATATACACAATTAGTAAGTATACAATAAGTAGAACTACATGTAAATATACACAATTAGTAAGTATACAATAAGTAGAACTACATAAAATATACACAATTAGTAAGTATACAATAAGTAGAACTACATATAATATACACAATTAGTAAGTATACAATAAGTAGAACTACATATAATATACACAATTAGTAAGTATACAATAAGTAGAACTACATATAAATATACACAATTAGTAAGTATACAATAAGTAGAACTACATATAATATACACAATTAGTAAGTATACAATAAGTAGAACTACATGTAAATATACACAATTAGTAAGTATACAATAAGTAGAACTACATAAAATATACACAATTAGTAAGTATACAATAAGTAGAACTACATAAAATATACACAATTAGTAAGTATACAATAAGTAGAACTACATAAAATACACACAATTAGTAAGTATACAATAAGTAGAACTACATGTAAATATACACAATTAGTAAGTATACAATAAGTAGAACTACATATAATATACACAATTAGTAAGTATACAATAAGTAGAACTACATATAATATACACAATTAGTAAGTATACAATAAGTAGAACTACATATAAATATACACAATTAGTAAGTATACAATAAGTAGAACTACATATAATATACACAATTAGTAAGTATACAATAAGTAGAACTACATATAATATACACAATTAGTAAGTATACAATAAGTAGAACTACATATAAATATACACAATTAGTAAGTATACAATAAGTAGAACTACATATAATATACACAATTAGTAAGTATACAATAAGTAGAACTACATGTAAATATACACAATTAGTAAGTATACAATAAGTAGAACTACATGTAAATATACACAATTAGTAAGTATACAATAAGTAGAACTACATATAATATACACAATTAGTAAGTATACAATAAGTAGAACTACATAACATATACACAATTAGTAAGTATACAATAAGTAGAACTACATAAAATATACACAATTAGTAAGTATACAATAAGTAGAACTACATAAAATACACACAATTAGTAAGTATACAATAAGTAGAACTACATGTAAATATACACAATTAGTAAGTATACAATAAGTAGAACTACATAAAATATACACAATTAGTAAGTATACAATAAGTAGAACTACATAAAATACACACAATTAGTAAGTATACAATAAGTAGAACTACATGTAAATATACACAATTAGTAAGTATACAATAAGTAGAACTACATATAATATACACAATTAGTAAGTATACAATAAGTAGAACTACATAAAATATACACAATTAGTAAGTATACAATAAGTAGAACTACATAAAATACACACAATTAGTAAGTATACAATAAGTAGAACTACATGTAAATATACACAATTAGTAAGTATACAATAAGTAGAACTACATAAAATATACACAATTAGTAAGTATACAATAAGTAGAACTACATGAAATATATACAATTAGTAAGTATACAATAAGTAGAACTACATAAAATATACACAATTAGTGAGTATACAATAAGTAGAAATACATATAAATATACACAATTAGTAAGTATACAATAAGTAGAACTACATGTAAATATACACAATTAGTAAGTATACAGTAAGTAGAACTACATATAAATATGCACAATTAGTAAGTATACAATAAGTAGAACTACATGTAAATATACACAATTAGTAAGTATACAATAAGTAGAACTACATATAATATACACAATTAGTAAGTATACAATAAGTAGAACTACATAACATATACACAATTAGTAAGTATACAATAAGTAGAACTACATAAAATATACACAATTAGTAAGTATACAATAAGTAGAACTACATAAAATACACACAATTAGTAAGTATACAATAAGTAAAACTACATGTAAATATACACAATTAGTAAGTATACAATAAGTAGAACTACATAAAATATACACAATTAGTAAGTATACAATAAGTAGAACTACATAAAATACACACAATTAGTAAGTATACAATAAGTAGAACTACATGTAAATATACACAATTAGTAAGTATACAATAAGTAGAACTACATATAATATACACAATTAGTAAGTATACAATAAGTAGAACTACATAAAATATACACAATTAGTAAGTATACAATAAGTAGAACTACATAAAATACACACAATTAGTAAGTATACAATAAGTAGAACTACATGTAAATATACACAATTAGTAAGTATACAATAAGTAGAACTACATAAAATATACACAATTAGTAAGTATACAATAAGTAGAACTACATGAAATATATACAATTAGTAAGTATACAATAAGTAGAACTACATAAAATATACACAATTAGTGAGTATACAATAAGTAGAAATACATATAAATATACACAATTAGTAAGTATACAATAAGTAGAACTACATGTAAATATACACAATTAGTAAGTATACAATAAGTAGAACTACATATAAATATGCACAATTAGTAAGTATACAATAAGTAGAACTACATAAAATATACACAATTAGTAAGTATACAATAAGTAGAACTACATGTAAATATACACAATTAGTAAGTATACAATAAGTAGAACTACATATAATATACACAATTAGTAAGTATACAATAAGTAGAACTACATAACATATACACAATTAGTAAGTATACAATAAGTAGAACTACATGTAAATATACACAATTAGTAAGTATACAATAAGTAGAACTACATAAAATATACACAATTAGTAAGTATACAATAAGTAGAACTACATGTAAATATACACAATTAGTAAGTATACAATAAGTAGAACTACATAAAATATACACAATTAGTAAGTATACAATAAGTAGAACTACATATAATATACACAATTAGTAAGTATACAATAAGTAGAACTACATATAATATACACAATTAGTAAGTATACAATAAGTAGAACTACATATAAATATACACAATTAGTAAGTATACAATAAGTAGAACTACATATAATATACACAATTAGTAAGTATACAATAAGTAGAACTACATGTAAATATACACAATAAGTAAGTATACAATAAGTAGAACTACATAAAATATACACAATTAGTAAGTATACAATAAGTAGAACTACATAAAATATACACAATTAGTAAGTATACAATAAGTAGAACTACATAAAATATACACAATTAGTAAGTATACAATAAGTAGAACTACATAAAATATACACAATTAGTAAGTATACAATAAGTAGAACTACATAAAATACACACAATTAGTAAGTATACAATAAGTAGAACTACATGTAAATATACACAATTAGTAAGTATACAATAAGTAGAACTACATAAAATATACACAATTAGTAAGTATACAATAAGTAGAACTACATAAAATACACACAATTAGTAAGTATACAATAAGTAGAACTACATGTAAATATACACAATTAGTAAGTATACAATAAGTAGAACTACATATAATATACACAATTAGTAAGTATACAATAAGCAGAACTACATATAATATACACAATTAGTAAGTATACAATAAGTAGAACTACATATAAATATACACAATTAGTAAGTATACAATAAGTAGAACTACATATAATATACACAATTAGTAAGTATACAATAAGTAGAAACTACATGTAAATATACACAATTAGTAAGTATACAATAAGTAGAACTACATGTAAATACACACAATTAGTAAGTATACAATAAGGTAGAACTACATATAATATACACAATTAGTAAGTATACAATAAGTAGAACTACATAAAATATACACAATTAGTAAGTATACAATAAGTAGAACTACATAAAAATACACAATTAGTAAGTATACAATAAGTAGAACTACATTAAAATACACACAATTAGTAAGGTATACAATAAGTAGAACTACATATAAATATACACAATTAGTAAGTAATACAATAAGTAGAACTACATAAAATATACACAATTAGTAAGTATACAATAAGTAGAACTACATAAAATACACACAATTAGTAAGTATACAATAAGTAGAACTACATGTAAATATACACAATTAGTAAGTATACAATAAGTAGAACTACATATAATATACACAATTAGTAAGTATACAATAAGTAGAACTACATATAATATACACAATTAGTAAGTATACAATAAGTAGAACTACATATAAATATACACAATTAGTAAGTATACAATAAGTAGAACTACATGTAAATATACACAATTAGTAAGTATACAATAAGTAGAACTACATGTAAATATACACAATTAGTAAGTATACAATAAGTAGAACTACATGTAAATATACACAATTAGTAAGTATACAATAAGTAGAACTACATATAATATACACAATTAGTAAGTATACAATAAGTAGAACTACATAAATATACACAATTAGTAAGTATACAATAAGTAGAACTACATAAAATATACACAATTAGTAAGTATACAATAAGTAGAACTACATAAAATACACACAATTAGTAAGTATACAATAAGTAGAACTACATGTAAATATACACAATTAGTAAGTATACAATAAGTAGAACTACATAAAATATACACAATTAGTAAGTATACAATAAGTAGAACTACATAAAATATACACAATTAGTAAGTATACAATAAGTAGAACTACATGTAAATATACACAATTAGTAAGTATACAATAAGTAGAACTACATATAATATACACAATTAGTAAGTATACAATAAGTAGAACTACATAAAATATACACAATTAGTAAGTATACAATAAGTAGAACTACATAAAATACACACAATTAGTAAGTATACAATAAGTAGAACTACATGTAAATATACACAATTAGTAAGTATACAATAAGTAGAACTACATAAAATATACACAATTAGTAAGTATACAATAAGTAGAACTACATGAAATATATACAATTAGTAAGTATACAATAAGTAGAACTACATAAAATATACACAATTAGTAAGTATACAATAAGTAGAAATACATATAAATATACACAATTAGTAAGTATACAATAAGTAGAACTACATGTAAATATACACAATTAGTAAGTATACAATAAGTAGAACTACATATAAATATGCACAATTAGTAAGTATACAATAAGTAGAACTACATAAAATATACACAATTAGTAAGTATACAATAAGTAGAACTACATGTAAATATACACAATTAGTAAGTATACAATAAGTAGAACTACATATAATATACACAATTAGTAAGTATACAATAAGTAGAACTACATAACATATACACAATTAGTAAGTATACAATAAGTAGAACTACATGTAAATATACACAATTAGTAAGTATACAATAAGTAGAACTACATAAAATATACACAATTAGTAAGTATACAATAAGTAGAACTACATGTAAATATACACAATTAGTAAGTATACAATAAGTAGAACTACATAAAATATACACAATTAGTAAGTATACAATAAGTAGAACTACATATAATATACACAATTAGTAAGTATACAATAAGTAGAACTACATATAATATACACAATTAGTAAGTATACAATAAGTAGAACTACATATAAATATACACAATTAGTAAGTATACAATAAGTAGAACTACATTAAATATACACAATTAGTAAGTATACAATAAGTAGAACTACATAAATATACACAATTAGTAAGTATACAATAAGTAGAACTACATAAAATATACACAATTAGTAAGTATACAATAAGTAGAACTACATAAAATATACACAATTAGTAAGTATACAATAAGTAGAACTACATAAAATATACACAATTAGTAAGTATACAATAAGTAGAACTACATAAAATATACACAATTAGTAAGTATACAATAAGTAGAACTACATAAATATACACAATTAGTAAGTATACAATAAGTAGAACTACATGTAAATATACACAATTAGTAAGTATACAATAAGTAGAACTACATAAATATACACAATTAGTAAGTATACAATAAGTAGAACTACATGAAAATATACACAATTAGTAAGTATACAATAAGTAGAACTACATGTAAATATACACAATTAGTAAGTATACAATAAGTAGAACTACATATAATATACACAATTAGTAAGTATACAATAAGTAGAACTACATGTAAATATACACAATTAGTAAGTATACAATAAGTAGAACTACATGTAAATATACACAATTAGTAAGTATACAATAAGTAGAACTACATGTAAATATACACAATTAGTAAGTATACAATAAGTAGAACTACATGTAAATATACACAATTAGTAAGTATACAATAAGTAGAACTACATTAAAATATACACAATTAGTAAGTATACAATAAGTAGAACTACATAAAATATACACAATTAGTAAGTATACAATAAGTAGAACTACATAAAATATACACAATTAGTAAGTATACAATAAGTAGAACTACATAAAATATACACAATTAGTAAGTATACAATAAGTAGAACTACATAAAATATACACAATTAGTAAGTATACAATAAGTAGAACTACATGTAAATATACACAATTAGTAAGTATACAATAAGTAGAACTACATGTAAATATACACAATTAGTAAGTATACAATAAGTAGAACTACATAAATATACACAATTAGTAAGTATACAATAAGTAGAACTACATGTAAATATACACAATTAGTAAGTATACAATAAGTAGAACTACATAAAATATACACAATTAGTAAGTATACAATAAGTAGAACTACATGTAAATATACACAATTAGTAAGTATACAATAAGTAGAACTACATGTAAATATACACAATTAGTAAGTATACAATAAGTAGAACTACATAAAATATACACAATTAGTAAGTATACAATAAGTAGAACTACATAAAATATACACAATTAGTAAGTATACAATAAGTAGAACTACATGTAAATATACACAATTAGTAAGTATACAATAAGTAGAACTACATGTAAATATACACAATTAGTAAGTATACAATAAGTAGAACTACATGTAAATATACACAATTAGTAAGTATACAATAAGTAGAACTACATAAAATATACACAATTAGTAAGTATACAATAAGTAGAACTACATAAAATATACACAATTAGTAAGTATACAATAAGTAGAACTACATAAAATATACACAATTAGTAAGTATACAATAAGTAGAACTACATGTAAATATACACAATTAGTAAGTATACAATAAGTAGAACTACATAAAATATACACAATTAGTAAGTATACAATAAGTAGAACTACATAAAATATACACAATTAGTAAGTATACAATAAGTAGAACTACATGTAAATATACACAATTAGTAAGTATACAATAAGTAGAACTACATAAAATATACACAATTAGTAAGTATACAATAAGTAGAACTACATAAAATATACACAATTAGTAAGTATACAATAAGTAGAACTACATATAATATACACAATTAGTAAGTATACAATAAGTAGAACTACATAAAATATACACAATTAGTAAGTATACAATAAGTAGAACTACATAAAATATACACAATTAGTAAGTATACAATAAGTAGAACTACATAAAATATACACAATTAGTAAGTATACAATAAGTAGAACTACATATAATATACACAATTAGTAAGTATACAATAAGTAGAACTACATAAAATATACACAATTAGTAAGTATACAATAAGTAGAACTACATATAATATACACAATTAGTAAGTATACAATAAGTAGAACTACATAAAATATACACAATTAGTAAGTATACAATAAGTAGAACTACATATGATATACACAATTAGTAAGTATACAATAAGTAGAACTACATATAATATACACAATTAGTAAGTATACAATAAGTAGAACTACATAAAATATACACAATTAGTAAGTATACAATAAGTAGAACTACATAAAATATACACAATTAGTAAGTATACAATAAGTAGAACTACATAAAATATACACAATTAGTAAGTATACAATAAGTAGAACTACATGTAAATATACACAATTAGTAAGTATACAATAAGTAGAACTACATGTAAATATACACAATTAGTAAGTATACAATAAGTAGAACTACATGTAAATATACACAATTAGTAAGTATACAATAAGTAGAACTACATATAATATACACAATTAGTAAGTATACAATAAGTAGAACTACATATAATATACACAATTAGTAAGTATACAATAAGTAGAACTACATGTAAATATACACAATTAGTAAGTATACAATAAGTAGAACTACATGTAAATATACACAATTAGTAAGTATACAATAAGTAGAACTACATAAAATATACACAATTAGTAAGTATACAATAAGTAGAACTACATGTAAATATACACAATTAGTAAATATACAATAAGTAGAACTACATGTAAATATACACAATTAGTAAGTATACAATAAGTAGAACTACATATAATATACACAATTAGTTAGTATACAATAAGTAGAACTACATATAATATACACAATTAGTAAGTATACAATAAGTAGAACTACATATAAATATACACAATTAGTAAGTATACAATAAGTAGAACTACATATAATATACACAATTAGTAAGTATACAATAAGTAGAACTACATGTAAATATACACAATTAGTAAGTATACAATAAGTAGAACTACATAAAATATACACAATTAGTAAGTATACAATAAGTAGAACTACATAAAATATACACAATTAGTAAGTATACAATAAGTAGAACTACATATAAATATACACAATTAGTAAGTATACAATAAGTAGAACTACATAAAATATACACAATTAGTAAGTATACAATAAGTAGAACTACATAAAATATACACAATTAGTAAGTATACAATAAGTAGAACTACATAAAATATACACAATTAGTAAGTATACAATAAGTAGAACTACATAAAATATACACAATTAGTAAGTATACAATAAGTAGAACTACATAAAATATACACAATTAGTAAGTATACAATAAGTAGAACTACATATAAATATACACAATTAGTAAGTATACAATAAGTAGAACTACAGGAAATATATACAATTAGTAAGTATACAATAAGTAGAACTACATGTAAATATACACAATTAGTAAGTATACAATAAGTAGAACTACATATAATATACACAATTAGTAAGTATACAATAAGTAGAACTACATATAATATACACAATTAGTAAGTATACAATAAGTAGAACTACATATAAATATACACAATTAGTAAGTATACAATAAGTAGAACTACATATAATATACACAATTAGTAAGTATACAATAAGTAGAACTACATGTAAATATACACAATTAGTAAGTATACAATAAGTAGAACTACATGTAAATATACACAATTAGTAAGTATACAATAAGTAGAACTACATGTAAATATACACAATTAGTAAGTATACAATAAGTAGAACTACATAAAATATACACAATTAGTAAGTATACAATAAGTAGAACTACATAAAATATACACAATTAGTAAGTATACAATAAGTAGAACTACATGTAAATATACATAATTAGTAAGTATACAATAAGTAGAACTACATAAAATATACACAATTAGTAAGTATACAATAAGTAGAACTACATATAAAAACTGTGACCCCTGACAATCTAACCACAACATAATATCTTCAAAGCATAAGGAAAAGGTGTTTAGTGCATGAGGATAGAATCAGTGGAGAGATGATCATTGTGAGTCAGGATAAAACATGGGCCAATTGAACAGTTAAGGCATTATTTTATTATGTACATGGTATACAGTTAATTACAGGGACATGAAACACATTGTTTCCCATGGTTCAGAAATAGCATGTGATTTTAAACAACTTTCCAATTTACGTCTATTATCTCATTTGCTTTGTGTTGAAAAGCATACCTATGTATGCTCAGGAGAAGCACTGCCCAAATAGATAGATAGACAGACATATAGTCAGACAGCAGACAGACAGACAGACAAATAGATAGACAGACATATAGCCAGACAGCAGACAGACAGACAAATAGATAGACAGACAGACATATAGTCAGACAGCAGACAGATAGATAGACAGACATATAGTCAGAAAGCAGACAGACATACAAATAGATCGATAGGTAGATAGATAGATAGATAGATAGATAGATAGATAGATAGATAGATAGATAGATAGATAGACAGAGACAAACAAATAATAGATAGATAGATAGATAGATAGATAGATAGATAGATAGATAGATAGATAGATAGATAGATAGATAGATAGATAGATAGATAGAGACAGACAGACAGACAGACAGACAGACAGATGATATATATATACATATATATATATATATATAATAGATAGATAGACATAGATAGAGATGATATATATATATATATATATATGTATATATATAATAGATAGATAGACATAGATAGAGATGATATATATATATATATATATATATAATAGATAGATAGACATAGATAGAGATGATATATATATATATATATATATAATAGATAGATAGACATAGATAGAGATGATATATATACATAATAGATAGATAGACATAGATAGAGATGATATATATATATATATATATATATATATATATATATAATAGATAGATAGACATAGATAGAGATGAGATATATATATATATATATATATATATATATATATATATATATAATAGATAGATAGACATAGATAGAGATGAGATATATATATATATATATATATATATATAAGATAGATAGACATAGATAGAGATGATATATATATATATATTAGATAGATAGACATAGATAGAGATGATATATATATATAATAGATAGATAGACATAGATAGAGATGATATATATATATATATATATATATATATATATATATAATAGATAGATAGACATAGATAGAGATGATATATATATATATATATATATATATATATATATATATATATATATATATATATATATATATATATAATATATAGATAGACATAGATAGAGATTATATATATATATATATATATATATATATATATATATATATATAATAGATAGATAGACATAGATAGAGATGATATATATATATATATAATAGATAGATAGACATAGATAGAGATGATATATATATATATATAATAGATAGATAGACATAGATAGAGATGATATATATATATATATAATAGATAGATAGACATAGATAGAGATGATATATATATATATATATAATAGATAGATCAGAGCTTTCCAAACTTTTCATGTTGGTGACACACTATTTAGACCTACATAATTTCGCGACACAGTAATTAATTCAGTTGTACTAGCAAACAGGAGGTTAAACTAACTTGTTTTAAGAGAGAGACACATACATAAATTATATAATAATGATATTTACAAGTAACAGTATGTATGTGCAAGAATTAAAAAAAAGTTTAATAACACCAATAGTTACTTACTATTTTAATGGGATGTATGAGGTTGATGGGATGAACACAGTTTCTGAATATTTGGTAGAATATTAGATAAAGACACTCGCATTTTATCATCAAGCATTTCTTAAGCTTCCACTTCCTATCCATATATGAAGAGCAGGAGTAGCAATGCACTACTGGGAGCTAGTTGCAAAAACCCCCCACTGACTTCTGTCTTCAGCTCAGCATTTAAGCTGCCGCCCTCAGAGCTCGGTGAGTCCGATTGATTACTGCCCACGCTGCAAACACACTGCTGTCCCACTCAATGACTACACATGCAGTCACGAGCCAATTAAGCAGACTACACGTGCAGTCAGGAGCCAATGTGCTGCCAAAGCCGCCAATGGCAATAGTTTCAGTTCCCACTGAGCTGCGCCAATTGGTTAAGATGATCTGTGACCCACAAGGTATCAATCACGAGTCAACCATGTGATATGCATAGCAGGCAGGCGGAAAGTCAGAAACCAAAAAAAAAATATTAAAAAAAATTGTGCTGAAGCATGGACACACCTACACACTGCTGCCGACACACTAGTGTGTCCCGACACACAGTTTGGAAAGCACTGAGATAGATAGACATAGATAGAGATGATATATACAGGGAGTGCAGAATTATTAGGCAAATGAGTATTTTGACCACATCATCCTCTTTATGCATGTTGTCTTACTCCAAGCTGTATAGGCTCGAAAGCCTACTACCAATTAAGCATATTAGGTGATGTGCATCTCTGTAATGAGAAGGGGTGTGGTCTAATGACATCAACACCCTATATCAGGTGTGCATAATTATTAGGCAACTTCCTTTCCTTTGGCAAAATGGGTCAAAAGAAGGACTTGACAGGCTCAGAAAAGTCAAAAATAGTGAGATATCTTGCAGAGGGATGCAGCACTCTTAAAATTGCAAAGCTTGTGATTATCGAACAATCAAGCGTTTCATTCAAAATAGTCAACAGGGCCGCAAGAAGCGTGTGGAAAAACCAAGGCGCAAAATAACTGCCCATGAACTGAGAAAAGTCAAGCGTGCAGCTGCCAAGATGCCACTTGCCACCAGTTTGGCCATATTTCAGAGCTGCAACATCACTGGAGTGCCCAAAAGCACAAGGTGTGCAATACTCAGAGACATGGCCAAGGTAAGAAAGGCTGAAAGACGACCACCACTGAACAAGACACACAAGCTGAAACGTCAAGACTGGGCCAAGAAATATCTCAAGACTGATTTTTCTAAGGTTTTATGGACTGATGAAATGAGAGTGAGTCTTGATGGGCCAGATGGATGCGCCCGTGGCTGGATTGGTAAAGGGCAGAGAGCTCCAGTCCAACTCAGACGCCAGCAAGGTGGAGGTGGAGTACTGGTTTGGGCTGGTATCATCAAAGATGAGCTTGTGGGGCCTTTTCAGGTTGAGGATGGAGTCAAGCTCAACTCCCAGTCCTACTGCCAGTTTCTGGAAGACACCTTCTTCAAGCAGTGGTACAGGAAGAAGTCTGCATCCTTCAAGAAAAACATGATTTTCATGCAGGACAATGCTCCATCACACGCGTCCAAGTACTCCACAGCGTGGCTGGCAAGAAAGGGTATAAAAGAAGAAAATCTAATGACATGGCCTCCTTGTTCACCTGATCTGAACCCCATTGAGAACCTGTGGTCCATCATCAAATGTGAGATTTACAAGGAGGGAAAACAGTACACCTCTCTGAACAGTGTCTGGGAGGCTGTGGTTGCTGCTGCACGCAATGTTGATGGTGAACAGATCAAAACACTGACAGAATCCATGGATGGCAGGCTTTTGAGTGTCCTTGCAAAGAAAGGTGGCTATGTTGGTCACTGATTTGTTTTTGTTTTGTTTTTGAATGTCAGAAATGTATATTTGTGAATGTTGAGATGTTATATTGGTTTCACTGGTAAAAATAAATAATTGAAATGGGTATATATTTGTTTTTTGTTAAGTTGCCTAATAATTATGCACAGTAATAGTCACCTGCACACACAGATATCCCTCTAAAATAGCTAAAACTAAAAACAAACTAAAAACTACTTCCAAAAATATTCAGCTTTGATATTAATGAGTTTTTTGGGTTCATTGAGAACATGGTTGTTGTTCAATAATAAAATTAATCCTCAAAAATACAACTTGCCTAATAATTCTGCACTCCCTGTATATAATAGATAGATAGACATATATAGAGATGATATATACATATATATATATATATATATATATATATATATATATATATATATATATATATATATATATATATATATATATATATATATATATATATAATAGATAGATAGACATAGATAGAGATGATATATATATATATATAATAGATAGACATAGATAGAGATGATATATATATATATATATATATATATATATATATATATATATATATATATATATATATATATATATATATATAATAGATAGATAGACATAGATAGAGATGATATATATATATATATATATATATATATATATATATATATATAATAGATAGATAGACATAGATAGAGATGATATATATATATATATAATAGATAGACATAGATAGAGATGATATATATATATAATAGATAGATAGACATAGATAGAGATGATATATATATATATATATATATATAATAGATAGATAGATAGACATAGATAGAGATGATATATATATATATAATAGATAGACATAGATAGAGATGATATATATATATATATAATAGATAGATAGACATAGATAGAGATGATATATATATATATATTAGATAGATAGACATAGATAGAGATGATATATATATATAATAGATAGATAGACATAGATAGAGATGATATATATATAATAGATAGACATAGATAGAGATGATATATATATATATATATATAATAGATAGATAGATAGATAGATAGATAGATAGATAGATAGACATAGATAGAGATGATATATATATATATAATAGATAGACATAGATAGAGATGATATATATATATATATATATATATATATATATATATAATAGATAGATAGACATAGATAGAGATGATATATATATATATATATATATATATATATATATATATATATATATATATATATATATATATATATATATATATATATATATATAATAGATAGACATAGATAGAGATGATATATATATATATATATAATAGATAGATAGACATAGATAGAGATGATATATATATAATAGATAGATAGATAGACATAGATAGAGATGATATATATATATATATAATAGATAGACATAGATAGAGATGATATATATATATATATATATATAATAGATAGATAGACATAGATAGAGATGATATATATATATATAATAGATAGATAGACATAGATAGAGATGATATATATATATATATAATAGATAGATAGACATAGATAGAGATGATATATATATATATATATAATAGATAGATAGACATAGATAGAGATGATATATATATATCTCTAAAAACACAAAAACAAATGTGATGGTGCACAAAGAAAAGGATAAATGTCCCAGGTAATCATGGGGGTAATGCTCAGCAGGTGAACCTCAGGGAGAAAAAGAAACACATATAGTGACGTTCTGTGATTATGCAAACGGTACTCACATATACGTACATGCACAGGAAGCTCTAGTAGGAGACAAGGCAAAGAACGATATCCCAGCTTCAAGGAATGAATCAGAAGTGGTTAAAAGGTAATAACAATTTATTAAAAACAAGGCAAACATATTGACCACTGCAAGCAGAAGACTGTGTGTATCACAATGTCTAGTTAATGCTACTCAGGTCCGGTAAGGAGCAAGGCTCTGTAAGGAAAAAGGCAAGCTGTGATTGGCCAAACGTATGTCAGAGCAATCATTCTGTGCCTTGTCTCCTACTAGAGCTTCCTGTGCATGTACGTATATGTGAGTACCGTTTGCGTAATCACAGAACGTCACTATATGTGTTTCTTTTTCTCCCTGAGGTTCACCTGC
Source organism: Bombina bombina (assembly GCF_027579735.1). Taxonomy (NCBI): domain Eukaryota; kingdom Metazoa; phylum Chordata; class Amphibia; order Anura; family Bombinatoridae; genus Bombina; species Bombina bombina. The sequence continues at coordinate 23,803,440 of NC_069506.1, read as the reverse complement.
TGAGCATTACCCCCATGATTACCTGGGACACCATCACATTTGTTTTTGTGTTTTTTTTTTATTAATTCTTTGTGTGTGATTTAAGCAAGTTTATAAATTGTTTTTTGTTCTTTTATATATATATATTAGATAGATAGATAGATAGATAGATAGATAGATAGATAGATAGATAGATAGAGATAGATTATAGACAGAGATAGATTATAGATAGATAGATAGATAGATAGATAGATAGATAGATAGATAGATAGATAGATAGAGAGAGAGATAGATAGATAACAGTTAAATCCACAGCTTTGTTTTAATTCACAAAGCTAAACTTTCATACAGTAAGATATTGTTGGAACTGGTTGGATGGTTTGATTTGTTGTGTTGTGTAAGGTGTCATAAATTAGTCTTTCTGTCCTGTTTTATTTACCAAATGCTTTAGGAACTGGTTTAAATAATCAACAATTTTATACAATCAAACCTTCAATGCTGGATCAATGTATTAATTGTGAAAAAATGTGCGTGTAATGTGTTTAATCATGAACATGATTTAAAAAATGGCTCCATGCAACATAAAAGTTGCGTTTTATGAAATGACATTTTGTGGTTAATGTCTCTTTAAGATGTGTCCATTAGAATATACAGTAGCGTTAAAAAAAAATTAGGATGTTCAATCAATATTATCTGTCATGTAGCTCACTGTAAGGTATCATGGGAGTGATTTATTGCAATATATTTATAGATATAATGTTGCTATTTAATTACCTAAAGCCACGACCAGCAAAATTGCGCTAATTTTCATCCTTATATTGTGTTTTCTTCTGTTAGATACTGAAGAGAATAATATAAAACAATAGAATACAATAAAACACCCTTAGATCATATCTCTGTTACATAATGATAAAGACAGTAATATATAAAGCAGATTTTGTAGTTTGCAGAGATATCACCCAACGCAAACCTCTTACCTGTCCCTCTGTGAGCAAGTAATAAATCTGCCTTTTCTCTAAGCATTTATACTTCCATAGGCTGTGTGATCTTGTGTGATTAAGCAATATTATATCATGTGAAATGCAGCTCTACAAATTATTACTTGTGGAATATTCTGTCATTATGTTTTTTTCCCATATTTCACAACAGGTGATGTAAAGAAGGTGTATTGACCTACAAAAAAACTAATAAACAAACAAAAAGTATTGCGCTAAGCTCCTGACTCACTGCCTACTCCAAATTATCTCCATCCCAAAGATAAAAATATCCTCAAATAATACAATCACAGCATGGATAGGCGCTAAAAGCAGAGTCAAAACAATTAATAAAATAAGAGAAATAAACTCTTTTCTTTTACTTTCCTTTTCTTCTTCAGGGAATCATTTTTCTTTGACAGGTCTGCGGCCTTTTCAGGTTTTTCCAGTGGTAAGTGGTCACATGGCATTAACAATTTTCTGTGAATTACTCTATTTCTACCTTCTCCATTTTCTGTTCTGATTTCATACACAGGGCTTTCTTTGCTTTTTCTTTGCACAACTATGTGAACTTTCTCTTCCCAGTAGGATCGAATTTTCCCAGGTCCTCCTCTTTCAGTTAAGTTGCGAACAAGCACTCGACCACCAGGTTGTAAATAATTCCCATGGATTCTTCTATCATAGTATACTTTTCCTCTTGTTGCTTCTTTGTTGGCTGCTTTGGATGCAATGTGGTATGCTTCACTCATTCTCTTTTGCCAGTCTGTTATGTAGTCTTGATACGTTTTTTGTTTTTCTCCAACAGGATGATTGAACAGAAGGTCAATAGGAAGTCTTGGGGATTTCCCAAACAGTAGGTAATATGGTGAGTATCCGGTAGCCTTGCTGCATGTGCAATTATAGGTGTGAACAACTTTTGACAATGACTTCTTTCAGTCTGTCTTCTCTTTTTCTGTCAGAGTTCTCAACATGAATAGCAGTGTCCTGTTGAACCTTTCAAATTGGCCATTTCCTTGAGGGTGATATGGTGTTGTATGAGAGCCACGGACTCCAGAGAGTTCTTTCAGCCTTGTAAACATCTGATTCGCAAACTCTTTTCCCATATCATGGTGGATCTTGTTTGGGAACCCAAACTTGAGTGCAAAATCATTAAAGATTTTCTCAGCTACAGTCTTAGCGGCTTTGTTTCTTGTGGCATAGGCCTGTGTGAACTGGGTGTAGTGATCCATGACTACTAGGATGTATTCATATCCTTGTTTACATGTCTCCAAATGCAGGAAGTCAATGGATACCATTTCAAATGGATAGGTTGTGGTAATGGTAGACAACGGTGCTCTAGTAGGCTTGTTTGGCTTCTTTTTCTTAAGACATTCACAGACTCTGGTCACAAAGTGTTCAACATCATTTTTCATATGTTGCCAGTAGAATCTCTCTCTAATTAAAGTAAGTGTCCTTTCAACACCAAGGTGTCCCATTTCTTGGTGTAATTCTTTAAATACGAGTGGGTGTATTCTTTAGGCAGGATCAGTTGGTCTTGTTCCAACATTTTCCTGCGTAACACTCTATCTTTGTTCACATACAATCTTGTCCATTGTTTCAGTAATGACCAGACATCTGGGTGCTCTGTCTTCTGGACTTTATTTCCTGGATGCTGATTCTTTGACTTGCACCTCAGAACTCTTCCAATGATGGTGTCTTTTTCTTAAGACTTTCAAATCTGCTCCATAGTCAGGGGGCTAGTAGCTGTACTAGAGGGTGCATCTTGTACCAGTTCCAGTGCACTTGTGAAAACTGTTCCTATCCCCTGGGATGGTCCATCCCACTCTACAGATATTCCCAGTATTGAAGACCTGATGATATCCTGTTTGATTTCTTTGGTACATTGATTTATGTAGTCATTTATCTCTAGAGGCATTTGGGATAGACCATCTGCATTTGACTTGCCTGGACGATATTGAATAGTTAAGTTAAAATATGCAAGCTGTGCTACCCACCGGTGGCCTGTGGCATTCAATTTGGCTAAAGTGAGGATATAGGTGAGAGGGTTGTTGTTTGTATACACCACAAATGAGGCTGTATGGTACAAATATTTCCTGAATCATTCACAAATGGCCCATTTCAATGCCAGGAATTCTAATTTTCCAGAGTGTATGTTGTAATTCTTCTCTGGTGGTATCAGTGTTCTGGAGCCATATGCAATCACTACCACCTTGCCTCCTTGCCTTTGGTATAATACTGCTCCAAGACCTTCCTGTGATGCGTCACAGTGTAACATGAAAGGCTGTGTTAAATCGGCATATCCCAGGACAGGTGGTTTCAACAAATAGTCGATGAGCTGGTTTAGAATTTTCTGATTGCTATTTGTCCAGTTAATAGGTCTGTGAGATGGTAGATGTCCTAGCTGCTTGGTTGTTCATCCCTTCTTATTTTCTTGGGGGGGTTCCCTCTTGTACTGATGCTGTGTCTTTCCCATTTAGCTCAGATGGGGCCAGAGATAGCAACTCATATAAGGGCTTGGAAATTCTGGAGAAGTTTGGAATGTAGGACCGGTAGTATGAGAGAAATCCCAACATCTTTCTCAAATCTCGTATTGTTTCAGGCTTTTTTTTCTTTTTAATTTCTGTACTGGTGCAATCTCAGCTGTATACATTGTGTAATCTTCTTCTGAGACCATTTTTCCCAGAAATCTCACTTTTTTTTTTAATAGTTCGCACTTCCGAGGAGTTAGCTTGACACCATGTTGCTGGTACCTTTATAAGACAGTCCAAATGGGATACGGACCCACTGATAAAGTCCCCAGGGAGTAATGAAGGCGGTTAACAGATGACTTTTCATGTCTAGGAATCCCTGATAATAGGCCATCCCTTGGTCAAGAGCAGAGAACCACAATCTGCCATTCAAGGGGGCCTATTTAACAAGGTGCGAGTGGACATGATCTGATATTGTGAATTGCTGGTGCAATACCTCCCCCTGCAGATTCGCGGCCAATTGGCTGCTAGCAGAGGGTGCCAATTAACCCGATCGTATTGGATCGGTTGATTTCTGGGGATGTCTGTCCACCGCCTCAGAGCAGGTGGACAGGTTATGGAGCAGTGGTCTTTAGAGGGGCCCTACGGAGCTTGATAAATAGGCCCCAAGAAGTCCAACATGTCCTTATTCTTGGGATTGGATAGCGATCATTCACTGACGTTCTGTTCAATTCCCTGTAGTCACAGCAGAGCCTTAAACTTCCATTCTTCTTCCTGACACAGAACACAGGTGAAAAGTATGATGATCTTCCTTTGTTTTGCAGATCTTGGATGTACTCCTTCACTTCTTGATGGATGGGTTTTGGAACAGACATGTTTGTCTTCTGGACAGGTGTGGTATCTTTAAAAGTAATGTGCATGTTGAGAGATAGGATGCAACCAATATTCATCATCGAATGCGAAAGCATGACATTCTTCCCTCAACACTTGTCTTACTGCTTGTTGCTGAGTCTCACTTAAATGGTCAACATTTACCAGAGGATCCCACTTCTGGTTAGTTCTACCACTGCTGTTAACCCACTTCTTTACTTCAAACTCTGGTGGCTTCAGCACATTGTTAGAGTGGGGGCTTATTTGTTCACGTTGTAACTCTTGGTCACTTACTGGTCGCACTGCTGCTGGATACACTGTTTTTACATTTTGTAGGTGACCCAGGAGACAATGTTGGTCTAATAATGTAATATTAGTAATATTTGCAATAGGGATGGGTACATAAATTGGACTTCCCTTTCGAACTGCTACTACCACTTCACTGACCTTCTGGTAAAAGACACAGTTCGAAAGAAACAAAGAGAATCTCTTGGCCTTTGGTTATGATTACCACATGGGCTCGAGCATCGATAGAGGTAATCTGGTCTGCGGGTAGGACTATTTTCTACCGCCCTGTTCTCACAATGCCTTTATCATAACTTGCAGCTGAAGTCTGCATGAGTTTCAGCTGTCTTTGCTGTAACTGAAAATGTGGTGCTCATCATCTGTATAATCTTGACTGATGTTCCTGCTACCCTCTTCTCTTGACTAACTAATTATTCAATTACATTGAACCCAATAATTGGATCTTCAGCAAACTTTAGGGTCACTTGCGACTAAAATAGGGACTGTCAGTGTACCTGCTGATGCTGGTTCACAATCCAATTGAAATCTCACTTCAATCCATCCAAGAAATGGTATTTCTGTCTGGTTAGCTGCTGTCTGCTTAGCAGAGTCCTTACAGCGTGCATCTGCTGGTCTGGGCTGGAGTGCTGGACCTGATACATTGATTCTACTAGCTGCTAGTCCCGTCATAGTTCCAGGTCCCAGCAGTTCTGCAATGGGTCAGATTATTGTTCATTGAGGAACCCATAGGGCACACTCGATGGTGAAGCCAGCAGGTAACTCGGTCCTTACTATATAAGGGATGTGGATTGCTGCAAGCTGAGGAGAAGGAGACACTCGAGGTACAAATACGTCTGCACAGAGAGGAGTCGGCGTGAATGGAACAAGACCCGCAATGAGTGAAATAAATAAATCAATATTTATATCTGTTGATTATACTAGCAAGTGCCACTGTGATTGATCTGAGTCTAAATAAGGAGATTTGTACTGGACTATAAAATATAAATTACAGTTGTTGTAAAAAAGACGCTGATATGCTATATGAACTGTGTACCACATTCCAGTAATCTCAGAGTTCTGCCGCTTATGTGTATCAGCATTTGGTGTGTGTGTGTGATACTTTGGAATGGGTCATATTGTGGTGTGTGGGAGATATTGTTTTTTACCAGATGTCATTCACAATGCTGGCATGTGCCCCAGTGTCCGACAAAGCTTCAATGGTGACATCATCAAGTCGGCAACGGACAGGGCAAGGTCTTCCAACCAGATCTAGCAGCTTGACTTGATGTTGTGGTGGTAAATAATTTACTGTATTTATAAAAGAGGTTCCCAAAACTTCATTACTGGACACCATACCCTGCTGTCTTGAAGCATTAATAGGATGATAGTGTCCTCACTGTTTCAGAGTTTTGACGGCTGTGTGTTGAAGTTGGTGGGATATGTGGTAAGGAGTTACTGTGGGTCCCATCTCAGCAGCCCATTCAAGTTTTCTGGTGGCAATGGGACCCATTTATCAAGCTATGAACGGAGCTTGTGGGCCCGTGTTTCTGGCGAGTCTTCAGACTCGCCAGAAACACAAGTTATGGAGCAGCGGTCTAAAGACCGCTGCTCCATAACCCTGTCCGCCTGCTCTGATGAGGCGGACAGGAATCGCCGGAAATCAACCAGTTCGAGTACGATTGGGTTGATTGATACCTCCCTGCTGGCGGCTGATTGGCCGCGAGTCAGCAGGGGGCGGCGTTGCACCAGCAGCTCTTGTGAGCTGCTGGTGCAATGCTGAATACGGAGAGCATATTGCTATCCACATTCAGCGAGGTCTTGCGGACCTGATCCACAGTGTCGGATCAGGTCCCCAAGACCTTTGATAAATAAGCCCCTGTGTCTTTACTCTGCATTCCTGTGACAAGTGTCCTGTTTGACCACAGCAGAAACAGTGAGTACATGAGGTCCTGCATTGAACTCCTGGCATTCCTTACAATCTCTCTGTCTTGCTTGTGTCTGGATCATTTAAAACTCTCTTGGTTGTGCTTGACTGCTGGTCTCCATGGCTGTGAGGAATATTTTCTTCATTTCAAACACATCTGCCTTGAGATCTTCAATCAGCTTATAGGGATCTGGATTCTGGAATAGATTCTTTGAGATTTACTGTCATCTTCTTCAAGTCTCTAGCAGTTGCACCCCTGTCTGCTGCACATATCTCTTTTAACTCTGTTGATACTCTAGACAAGGATTTGCTGTCATGGGAGTGTACTTCTGCGTGGAGTTCATTTAGTCGTGGACCTTTTCCATAAGCAGTTTTCTTTAACTTCTGTTGTCTTTCCATCTCAAAATTAGCTGCTTCATTCACTCTTTCAATCAGTACTTCATCTGTGACAGCAATATAATTAAAGTAAGGTTTTACCTGATACTTTATGGCATCACTCAGTAGTCCAGTTTTAATAGAACCAAGAAACTTCCATTGAATAAGGTCTGTACTGTACTGGTCTTCATTTTCTTTGTCACTTGACTTCCACCATACCTTTTCTTTCAACTGAATTGCTCTGAATAAGAAGTTCTGAGCTGGCTCTTTGGGTTCTTGAGAGATATTCATCAGCTTATGGAACAGATCAGAGGAGCTATCTTCCTTAAAGTGTCCCTTTAGGATATTCTTCAACATACTGAGAGTAAGTCCACTCTTAATCTCCAAGATATCTCTGAGATGAAGTCCAGGGCTGACTGCCCATATCACTGCCTCAATAATCTCCACTTCAGAATGTCCCTTCCGGATTCCTGCTTCAATCTGGCAGGCCAGGCTTGTGTAGGACAGTTTGTCTTTCTGTCCCCCTTCTCCAATTTGTCCACAGATTCTGAATTCCCGCCGGATGGTTACTTCTGGCACAGTGGCTAGCAATGGTACTGTAACTTCCCCCACTTTTCTCACACTTCCGCTGCTCACACTGATTCTATTTTCTAGTTTTCTCATCTCCTCTTCTAACGTTTTGTGAACTCCCTCTTGAGATACTTGTAGTTGTAGATATTTATTTCTTAGATCTCTCAACTGAGTGAGCTCCATTACCATTGGTTCTGCATCTGTCACACCCTGTTTCCTTTCTGCAATAAATATCAGTAGGTCTTTTAAGTACTGGCAAACCTCATCTTTCTCTTGACTGTCTTCAATCTCCTCCAAAACTCTCTCTACCTTCCTGATAAGGGTTTGTCTGGACTTTGTGAGAAAACCTGCCCCACTTTCGTCCGGGCATTTTAGAAATTGGAAAACTTCAACAAGACAAGCTTTCTCTAGCTGCAATAGTGTTGTGCTCACTTCATCTTGCAATTGCTCCATTTTCTAATGTTATTCTCAAAAAGGATTTTCTAGTGACTTCTAATGACTTCTAGATTTGTCTCTGGTAAAATGAGTAGTCTTTTCTTGCTTTAATGTACTCCTCCTGGCTCTGGCTCGCCAAAATATGTTGCAATTTTAGAATAAAGAGGTGGAGCTTGTTCTGGTGCAACACATTTATTTTGTGATTTTCATCTGAAACAGATAAATAACTCTGCTTTACTCTGGTGCTGTTTCTTAACTGCCTTCAGTGCTTGCTTCAGGATTACTGAACCACTGACTATATATAACATTGGCCCCTAGTTATCAAGCCGTCAACCTCAAATACGCTGGAATTCCGCAGCGTATTTGTGGCGAGGCTGATTCGCCTTAGTTATCAAGCCCTAGACACCGGCAAAAGTAGAATTTTGTGACGTAAGCTTTGATCCGCCAGACTCAGTCCGACACAGATCGATGCTTACGTCACTACAGATGTTCCGCACACAAGTGCGGCACAATCTGACTACTTTTGCTAGTTATCAAAAAACTAGCAGGTACGCTCGGCACTATTCTGGCCCAGTGTACCTGGTTTTCAAACCGCCGCCCTGGAGGCGGCGGATCCCATAGGAATCAATGGGAGTCTGACCATAGCGAAAGTTCATGTTCGCTGCTGCCAGACATCCCATTGATTCCTATGGGAGATGTCTACACCTAACACCCTAACATGTACCCCGAGTCTAAACACCCCTAATCTGTCCCCCCCTACACCGCCGCAACTAAATAAAGTGTTTACCCCCTAAACCGCCACTCCCGGAGCCCACCGCAAGCTATACTAAATATGTTAACCCCTAAACCGCCGCTCCCGGTGCCCGCCGCAACTATAATATATGTATTAACCCCTAAACAGCTGCACCCGGACCCCGCCGCCACCTACATTATACCTATTAACCCCTATCCTGCCCCTCCCTACACCGCCGCCACTATAATAAATTTATTAACCCCATGCTGCCCCCCATATACCGTCGTCACCTATAATAAATTTATTAACCCCTAAACCTAAGTCTAACACTAACCCTAACACCCCCCTAACTTAAATATTAATTAAATAAATCTAAATAATATTTCTCTTATTAACTAAATTATTCCTATTTAAAAATAAATACTTACCTTTAAAATAAACCCTAATATAGCTACAATATAAATAATAATTATATTGTAGCTATCTTAGGATTTATTTTTATTTTACAGGCAACTTTCAATTTATTTTAACTAGGTACAATAGCTATTAAATAGTTATTAACTATTTAATAGCTACCTAGTTAAAATAAAGAGAAATTTACCTGTAAAATAAAAACTAACCTAAGTTACAATTACACCTAACACTACACTATACTTTAATAAATTATTCCTATTTAAAACTAAATACTTACCTGTAAAATAAACCCTAAGATAGCTACAATATAATTAATAATTACATTTTAGCTATTTTAGGATTTATATTTATTTTACAGGTAACTTTGTATTTATTTTAGCTAGTTAGAATAGTTATTAAATAGTTATTAACTATTTAATAACTACCTAGCTAAAAGAAATACAAAATTACCTGTAAAATAAATCCTAACCTAAGTTACAATTAAACCTAACACTACACTATCATTAAATTAATTAAATAAATTACCTACAAATAACTACAATTAAATTAAATTAAATAAACTAACTAAAGTACAAAAAATAAAAAAGCTAAGTTACAAAAAATAAAAAAAATAAGTTACAAACATTTAAATAATATTACAACAATTTTAAGTTACTTAAACCTAATCTAAGCCCCCTAATAAAATAACAAAGCACCCCAAAATAAAAAAATTCCCTACCCTATTCTACATTAAAAAGTTACCAGCTCTATTACCTTACCAGCCCTTAAAAGGGCCTTTTGCGGGGCATGCCCCAAAGAAAACAGCTCTTTTGCCTGTAAAATAAAAATACAACCCCTCCCCCAACATTAAAACCCACCACCCACATACCCCTAATCTAACCCAAACCCCCCTTAAATAAATCTAACACTACCCCCCTGAAGATCATCCTACCTTGAGCCGTCTTCAGCCAGCCGACCCACCAATGGAACCGAAGAGGAGATCCAGAGCAGCAGAAGTCATCATCCAAGGGGCGCTGAAGAAGTCTTCCATCCGATGAAGTCATCATCCAGGCGGCGCTGAAGAGGTCTTCCATCCGATAGAAGTCTTCATCCAGGTGGCGTCTTCAATCTTCATCCATCCGGAGCGGAGCCATCTTCAGACGAGCCGACGCGGAGCCATCCTCTTCTTCCCGACGACTGACGACGAATGAAGGTTCCTTTAAGGCACGTCATCCAAGATTGAAGTTCAATCCGATTCTGATCAGCCAAAAGAATGCAAGCTCAATCTGATTGGCTGATTGGATCAGCCAATCGGATTGAACTTCAATCGGATTGGCTGATTCAATCAGTCAATCAGATTTTTCCTACCTTAATTCCGATTGGCTGATAAAATCCTATCAGCCAATCGGAATTGAAGGGACGCCATCTTGGATGACTTCCCTTAAAGGAACCTTCATTCGTCGTTAGTCATCAGGAAGAAGAGGATGGCTCCGCGTCAGCTCGTCTGAACATGGGTCCGCTCCGGATGGATGAAGATTGAAGACGCCTCCTGGATGAAGACTTCTATCGGATGGAAGATCTCTTCAGCGCCGCCTGGATGATGACTTCATCGGATGGAAGACTTCTTCAGCGCCCCTTGGATGATGACTTCTGCTGCTCCGGATCTCCTCTTCGGTTCCATCGGTGGGTCGGCTGGCTGAAGATGGCTCAAGGTAGGATGATCTTCAGGGGGGTAGTGTTAGGTTTATTTAAGGGGGGTTTGGGTTAGATTAGGGGTATGTGGGTGGTGGGTTTTAATGTTGGGGGGGGTTTGTATTTTTATTTTACAGGCAAAAGAGCTGTTTTCTTTGGGGTATGCCCCGCAAAGGCCCTTTTAAGGGCTGGTAAGGTAATAGAGCTGATAACTTTTTAATGTAGAATAGGGTAGGGAATTTTTTTATTTTGGGGGCTTTGTTATTTTATTAGGGGGCTTATATTAGGTGTAAGTAGCTTAAAATTGTTGTAATATTTTTTTAAATGTTTGTAACTTATTTTTTTTATTTTTTGTAACTTAACTTTTTTATTTTTTGTACTTTAGTTAGTTTATTTAATTTAATTTAATTGTAGTTATTTGTAGGTAATTTATTTAATTAATTTAATGATAGTGTAGTGTTAGGTTTAATTGTAACTTAGGTTAGGATTTATTTTACAGGTAATTTTGTATTTCTTTTAGCTAGGTAGTTATTAAATAGTTAATAACTATTTAATAACTATTCTAACTAGCTAAAATAAATACAAAGTTACCTGTAAAATAAATATAAATCCTAAAATAGCTACAATGTAATTATTAATTACATTGTAGCTATCTTAGGGTTTATTTTACAGGTAAGTATTTAGTTTTAAATAGGAATAATTTATTAAAGTATAGTGTAGTGTTAGGTGTAATTGTAACTTAGGTTAGTTTTTATTTTACAGGTAAATTTCTCTTTATTTTAACTAGGTAGCTATTAAATAGTTAATAATAATAACTATTTAATAGCTATTGTACCTAGTTAAAATAAATTGAAAGTTGCCTGTAAAATAAAAATAAATCCTAAGATAGCTACAGTAAAATTATTATTTATATTGTAGCTATATTATGGTTTATTTTAAAGGTAAGTATTTATTTTTAAATAGGATTAATTTAGTTAATAAGAGAAATATTATTTAGATTTATTTAATTAATATTTAAGTTAGGGGGGTGTTAGGGTTAGTGTTAGATTTAGGTTTAGGGGTTAATAATTTTATTACACTGGCGGCGGTGTAGGGGGGGCAGGATAGGGGTTAATAAATTTATTACAGGTGGCGACGGTGTAGGGGGGGCAGATTAGGGGTTAATAAATTTAATATAGGTTGCGGCGGGGTCCGGGAGTGGCGGTTTAGGGGTTAAACTATTTATTCAGTTGCAGCGAGGTCCGGGATCCGCAGGATAGAAGTTAATAACTTTATTATAGGTGGCAGCGGTATAGGGTGGGCAGGATAGGGGTTACTAGGTATAATGTAGGTGGCGGCGGTGTCCGGGAGTGGCGGTTTAGCGGTTAATACATTTATAAGAGTTGCAGCGGTGTCTAGGAGCGGCGGTTTAGGGGTTAATAACTTTATTTAGTTGCGGCGGGCTCCAGGGACGCCGGTATAGGGGGTAGAACAGTGTAGTTAGTGTGGGTGTTTAGTGACAGGCTAGCAATAAAGCTGTCAAAAAGCCGAAGAGCAGCGAGATCGGATGAGTGATAACTCTCACAATCCGCTGCTCATCGCCCCGTACTTGGTGCATGGCTTTTTGACAGCTTTTTTGATAACTTAGGCGAAATTTGCAGGTTCGGGCCGGCGATGGTAGGCGAGCTTAGGCGGGTGTATTGAACCGGCGAAGGCAGGTAAAGTAGACGGCTTGATAGCTAGGCTCCATTCTCTTTTCTATAAACAATTGGTGCAAACATAACCATTGGAATATACAGAACAATATACCATTGGAGTATACAGCAAAAAATACTATTGGAGTATACAGCACAATATACTATTGGAGTATACAGCACAATATACTATTGGAGTATACAGCACAATATACTATTGGAGTATACAGCACAATATACTATTGGAGTATACAGCACAATATACTATTGGAGTATACAGCACAATACACCATTGCAGTATACAGCACAATATACTATTGGAGTATACAGCACAATATACTATTGGAGTATACAGCACAATATACTATTGGAGTATACAGTACAATACACTATTGCAGTATACAGCACAATATACTATTGAAGCATACAGCATAATATACTATTGGAGTATACAGCATAATATACAATTGAAGCATACAGCATAATATACTATTGGAGTATACAGCATAATATACTATTGAAGCATACAGCATAATAATAACATCCATGCTAATGGAGCATATAAACTATACAGACGTTAATACTGTTACTGCAATTTACAATACACATTATACAAAGCCTGTTATAACAAATGATCTGCAGAGGTCTGTCTTAATAAACTCCATTCCATACAATATCCTATAATATAAAAGGACAAGTGTATTTGTCCGAAGCTGTCATGCGCAGTAGAGACTGCTCAAAGACAAACACACCTGGCCTTCAACAGAGTCTCAGACTGACCTGGCATACCGGTTATGAGGGGGGCTGGACGTGACGCGAGCGTGGCAAGAACGGGGCCGGACGTGACGCAGGCGGGGCTGGGTGTGACGCGGGCATGACTGGGCAGGGCCGTGCAGGCCGTGTGGACGTGATAGAGCTCGAAAGAAGGGGGATAGAGAGAGAGCAAGAGGGGGATAGAGACAGCAAAAGAGAGGGAGAGAGACAGCAAAAAGAGGGGAAAGGGGAGAGAGAGCAAAAGTGGGGAGATAGAGAGAGCAAAGGAAAGGGAGAGATACAGCAAAAGAGAGTGGAGAAAGGGGAGAGAGAGATCAAAAGAGAGGGGAGAGAGAGCAAAAGAGAATGGGGGGAGCGCAAAAGAGGGGAGAGAGAGACAGAGAGAGAGCACAAAAGAGAGGGGGGAAGAGAGGGGAGAGAGAGAGAGCAAAAGAGAGGGGGGAGAGAGAGAACACAAAAGAGAGGGGGAAAAGAGGGGGGAGTAAGAGAGAGCAAAGGAGAGGGGAGAGAGAGCAATAGAGAGGGGGTGAGAGAGAGCTTAAGAGAGGGGGAGAGAGAGCAAAAGAGAGGGATAGAGAGCAAAAGAGAGGGAGTGAGAAAGAGCAAAAGAGAGGGGGAGAGAGACAGCAAAAGAGAGGGGGGAAAAGAGCAAAAGAGAGGGGGAGAGAGACAGCAAAAGAGAGGGGGAAAGAGAGCAAAACAAATGGAAGAGAGAGCAAAAGAGGGGGGATAGAGAGCAAAAGAGAGGGGGAGAGAGAGAGCGCAAAAGAGAGGGAGTAGAGAGAGAGAAAAAGAGAGGGG
>NC_069506.1:23766994-23784494 GCF_027579735.1 Bombina bombina | reverse complement strand
CTTTAACCTACTATTCACCAAGAAGTTGTTATTCCTGATCTATTATCCACAGCAACACAAATTATAAATACAAATATATACAAAGATCTGCTCACTCTTTATTTGTACTTGAGGAGACTGTTAGAATGAAAAGATAGCAGATATATTAGCATACATTTTAATATGCAAATGAAACTAACCCAAGATGCTTTGCACGTAATAACAGTCTCTACTTAACAATTCTTTTAGACCTATTTAATCACATTTTTAGTTTTAGGATCTGAATATCATCAAAAAATGTTCAGGCTGATATGAAACACCAAAATAAAAGAACAAAATTTTGGAGAGGATCTGTAAGCTACATAGGAGGAAAACAATATCTAGTAGCAAGTTTGTATTAAACTCTAGTTTCAAATACAGTGAAGTTAGGGATTGATAGCTTATAGCTATATATTTATATATATCTCTCTCTATCTTTATATCTATTTCCATACACACAATGTTGTTTTTTCTTATACTGTGATGATTGCTGAGTTCTTAAAGGGACACTGAACATAAATGTTTTCTTTCATGGTTCAGATAGAGCATGACATTTTAAAGGACCAGTCAACACATTAGATTTGCATAATCAACAAATGCAAGATAACAAGACAATGCAATAGCACTTAGTTTGAACTTCAAATGAGTAGTAGATTTTTTTTATAACAAATTTAAAAGCTATGTATATTTCCACTCCCTTTGTACCATGTGATAGCAATCAGCCAATCACAAATGCATATACGTATAGTCTGTGAATTCTTGCACATGCTCAGTAGGATCCGGTGACTCAAAAATTGTAAATATAAGACTGTGCACATTTTTTTCAATGAAAGTAAATTGGAAAGTTGTTTAAAATTACATGCTGTATCTGAATCATGAAAATTTTATTTAACCTGAGTGTCCCTTTAAGCAACTTTCTAATTTTCTCCTATTATCAAATTTTATTTAGTCTCTTGGTATCTTTATTTGAAATGCAAGAATGTAAGTTTAGATGCCGGCCCATTTTTGGTGAACAACCTGGGTTGTCATTGCCGATTGGTGGGTAAATTCATCCACCAATAAAAAAAGTGCTGTCCAGAGTCCTGAACCAAGAAAAAAGCTTAGATGCCTTCTTTTTCAAATAAAGATTGCAAGAGAACAAAGAAAATTTGATAATAGGAGTAAATTAGAAAGTTGCTTAAAATTGCCTGATCTATCTGAGTCACGAAAGAAAAAAATTGGGTTCAGTATTCCTTTAATCATGTTTAGATTTCATAGCATGTACAGTACTATGAAGTGTGATGCTATAGCAAGAAGGTGAGGTATTCAAAACTTATTCTATTTTAGCAACAATCCATTTTCAGTATTGATAACTTCTGAAATTCTATATATTAATCAACTAATGGTCATTTTTTTTTTATTGGAAAACAAATGTTTACAAAGCAAGGAAAAACAAAACATAAAGCAAATAATAAAATTACATTCCAATGCATTTGATGAAACCTGAACAAATTATCATTTAATATAACACCATACACTACAGCATTATACAAAAGCATAAATTCACATTTCAAAGATGTGAAGTTGATCTAATTCACTCTTTATTTTACTTGAGGAGACTAAGATTGAACATAAATATGCCAATAAAAACTACCCACAGATGCTTTGCACGTAAAAACATGCTCTACTAAACAGACTTTTAAAGCTATTTGATATTTTCCAATTTGTGAGCTGACTATAATGCTTAATAAATGTTCTGATTGATATGGATCCCTAAAATATAACTAAAACGTTTTTTTTAAAAGCGAATCTAAAGGGGGAGACCAATATTTAGCAGAAAAAAAGAGTCCTGTTTAGTAGAGCCTGTTGTTACATGCAAAGCATCTCTGGGCAGTTTTAATTTGCATATTTAAACTTATGCAAATGATGTCTGCTCTCCATTCATTCTAAAAGTCTCCTCAAGTAGAATAAAGTGTGAACAGATATATAAGTATTACCAACATCAATTTAATACTTCCAAAATTGGGAGCTGAATTAATGCTCAACAAATGTTCTGGGTCATTATACTAAAATAGAAAAAAAATTCTAAATGGGGAGACCAATACTTAGCAGCAAAAACATATTTCATCAATAAATGCTTTGAGTCACATGAGGCCCGAAAAAAAAACAGTATGGAAAGGATCTACAAACTAAAAAAAAAGAGGGAAACCAGCAACAAGGTTTTGTATAATCTACCTCAACGTATTTTGCCAGCAATATGGTTACATGTTTATAGATAAATTTGGTTGCAAGAATTTATTCATAAAAATTAAACCTTATATAGTTGTGAGGAACACTAGAACATAAACGCTTTAGCTAACATAACAGCCTTGCACTGTTGACCATTCATTCTATTTTTACTCAAAAAGTAATATGTATGAGTCAATATAATTATATATATATTCACTCTTTATTGTACTTGAGGAGACTTTTTAGAGTAAATAGATGCATACATTTGAATATGCAAATTTCAATTACCCATAAATTCTTTGCATGTAAAAACAGACTCTTTTTAGACTCTTTTAGAGCTAGTTGCTAATGTTTGCTAGATTTTCAATATGAATATCCTTAATAAATGTTTTGTATGATATGAATCACCAAAATAGATTTTAAAAAAAATCGAAAAAGGACCTGCAAGCTACACAAGGGGAGACCAATAGCTAGTTCAAAGTTTTTACCTGACATAAAAATTTTTTTTATTTATTTAACACATGCTTTTATCTCAGTTGTTTTAAAACAGAAGTAACATTAAAACTGTAAAAATTTTAATTAATATTCTATTCAATCTGATAGTGATTCACTCGCACGTACAAAAATATTATAGAGTGCTAGTCAGTATTACAAACTTTGTGTAATAGTGTTTGGTATGATAATTTTGAAGGGCTTAAAGGGACAGTCTACACCAGAACTTTTATTGTTTTAAAAGATGGATAATCCCTTTATTACCCATTTCCCAGTTTTGCATAACTAACACAGTTATAATAATATACTTTTAACCTCTGTGATTATCTTGTATCTAAGCCTCTGCAAACTGCCCCTTTTTCAGTTCTTTTGACAGACTTTGCAGTCTAGCCAATCAGTGCCTGCTCCCAGATAACTTCTCGTGCACGAGCACAGTGTTATCTATATGAAATACGTGAACTAACACCCTCTAGTGGTGAAAAACTGTTAAAATGCAATCTGAAAGAGGTGGGCTTCAAGGTCTAAGAAATTAGCATATGAACCTCCTAGATTAAGCTTTCAACTAAGAATACCAAGAGATCAAAGCAAAATTGGTGATAAAAGTAAATTGGAAAATTGTTTAAAATTACATGCTTTATCTGAATCTTGAAAGTTTATTTTGGCCTAGACTGTCCATTTAATGCATTCAAAACATTATTTTATAATTAACAAGTGATAATTATTGTGAGCACCGCAGGTTGAATAGAAATTTTCCATGAGTTAATATAATTATATATATATTCACTCTTTATTGTACTTGAGGAGACTTTTTAGAGTAAATAGATGCATACATTTGAATATGCAAATTTCAATTACCCATAAATTCTTTGCATGTAAAAACAGACTCTTTTTAGACTCTTTTAGAGCTAGTTGCTAATGTTTGCTAGATTTTCAATATGAATATCCTTAATAAATGTTTTGTATGATATGAATCACCAAAATAGATTTAAAAAAAAATCCAAAAAGGACCTGCAAGCTACACAAGGGGAGACCAATAGCTAGTACAAAGTTTTTACCTCATATAATTTGAAACTGTTTTCTAGTGTAACAGTGTTGAGCAAAAAAAAAAAAAATGTTTTCACACATACTTTTAACTCAGTTTTAAAACATAACTGATATTAAAGCAGTGCAAAGGTAAATCTTATTCTATTCAGTCTGATTGTGATGCACTCACAAATACAAAAATATTGAAGAGAGATAGTCAGTAACACAAACTTTATGTAATAATTTGAAGGGCTTACTGCATTCAAGACATACTTTTATTATTAGCAACTGCTGATCATTGTAAACAGGTTGAATAGAAAGTTTGTATGAGTAAATATAATTATATATAATCTAATCACTCTTTATTGTACTTACGGAGAGTTTTTAGAGTGAAGAGATGCATCATTTGAATATGCAAATTTAAATTAACCAATAAATTATTTGCATGTAAAAACAGACTCTTTTTAGACTCTTTTAGAGCTATTTGCTAATGTTTGCTAGATTTTCAATATGAATATCCTTAATAAATGTTTTGTCTGATATGAATCACCAAAATAGATTTAAAAAAAAAAAAAATTTGGCAAGCTACACAAGGGGAGTCCAATAACTAGTACAAAGTTTTTACATAACATAATTTCTAGTATAAGTGTTAGAAAAAAAAAAAAGCTTTAACAGATTCTTCTTTAATCTCAGTTGTTTTTAAAGATAAAAGTTATTAAAGTAGTGCAAAGTTGTCAAGTCTTACTACTTCATCTGAAAGTGATCCACTAGCAAGTACAAAAATTTTGTAGAGCACTAAATCCACAGCATCACAATCTTGATGTAATAATGTATGATATAAAACTTTTGAAGGGCTTACTGCATTCAAGATACAGTGGTGCTTGCTTGCTTGTTTGTTTGTTTGTTTGTTTGTTTTTATAATTAGCAAGTGACAACCATTGAGAGCAGATATAATTAAAATTCTATGGATTAATATAAATATATATCTATTCACTTTTTATTGCACTTGAGGAGACTTTTTGAAAGTGAATAAATGCATACATTTGAATATGCAAATTTAAATTACCCATAAATACTTTGCATGTAAAAACAGGCTCTTTTTAGACTCTTTTAGAGCTATTTTCTAATGTTTGCCAGATTTTGAATATGAATAGCCTTATTAAATGTTTTGAATGATATGAATCACCAAAATACATTCAAAAAAAATCCAGAAAGGATCTGCAAGCTACACAAGGGGAGACCAATAGCTAGTATAAAGTTTTTACCTGACATAAAAAATTTTTTTTTATTTATTATTAAACACATGCTTTTTAGAGATGTGAAGTTCGATTCATTTAGATGAATCGGTTCATTTCAGACCAGTGACGTCAGAGGCTGGTGAGGCAGTGGCTAGGATACGCCTTCATTCTTTAGATATCCTTTGTTGAAGAAATAGCAATGCACATGGGTGAGCCAATCACATGTGGTATCTATGTGCAGCCACCAATCAGCAGCTACTGAGCATATTTAGATATGATTTTCAACAAAGGATATCAAAAGAATGAAAAAAAATAGATATTAGATGTAAATTGGAAAGTTATTTAAATTTGCATATGGGATTGATATGGGTTTATGTCCCTTTAAATGGTGTCTTGGAAAACTGGTCAACTTAGTAAACATCTGATTTTAGTCTAAAAGGATTGTAACAGAAACTCTTGCCAGATAACACAAGGCTTGCTCTGATTATGAGATCTAGAAATCCATGCCCATTAAAATATGTTTAAAACATACTTTTTACTTTAATGCTGCAAATTATGCTTATAGATTCTTTCATTATGCAGTAAATATAAAAATGTCTTGATCCAGTGGCGGCTGGTGAAATCTAAAGATGGTGGGGCGCTTGGCCTCACCCCTTTAAATAAAGCCACACCATCAGGTGGCACTATCAATTCATTAATTAAATAAAAGGTAGACAGAAACACAGAGAAGCATTCGGGGGGAGAGGGAGAGACAGACGGAGGAGAGAGAAACAGAGGGTTAGAGAGAAAGAGAGAGAGACACAATCACACACAGAGGGGTTAGAGAGAGAGAGAAAGAGAGAGAGACACAATCACACACAGAGGGGTTAGAGAGAGAGAGAAAGAGAGAGAGACACAATCACACACAGAGGGTTAGAGAGAGAGAAAGAGAGAGACACAATCACACACAGAGGGTTAGAGAGTGAAAGAGAGAGAGACACACACAATCACACACAGAGGGTTAGAGAGAGAGAAATAAAGAGAGAGAGAGACACAATCACACACATAGGGTTAGAGAGAGAAAGAGAGAGAGACACAATGATTCAATCACATACAGAGGGTTAGAGAGAGACACAATCACACACAGAGGGTTAGAGAGAGAGAGAGAGAGAGAGAGAGAGAGAGAGAGAGAGAAAGAAAGAGACACAATCACACTCAGAGGGTTAGAGAGAGAGAGAAAAAGAGACACAATCACACACAGAGGGTTAGAGAGAGAAAGAGAGAGACACAATCGCACACAGAGGGTTAGAGAGAGCGCGAGAGACACAATCACACACAGAGGGTTAGAGAGAGAGCTAGAGACACAATCACACACAGAGGGTTAGAGAGAGAGAGAGACACAATCACACACAGAGGGTTAGAGAGAGAGAGAGAAAGAGAGAGACACAATCACACACAGAGGGTTAGAGAGAGACACAATCACACACAGAGGGTTAGAGAGAGAGACACAATCACACACAGAGGGTTAGAGAGAGAAAGAAAGAGAGAGAGAGAGAGACACACAATCACACACAGAGGGTTAGAGAGAAAGAGAGAGAGACACAATCACACACAGAGGGTTAGAGAGAGACACAATCACACACAGAGGGTTAGAGAGAGCGCGAGAGACACAATCACACACAGAGGGTTAGAGAGAGAGCGAGAGACACAATCACACACAGAGGGTTAGAGAGAGACACAATCACACACAGAGGGTTAGAGAGAGAGAAAGAGAGAGAGAGAGAGAGAGAGAGAGAGAGAGAGAGACACAATCACACACAGAGGGTTAGAGAGAGAAAGAAAGAGAGAGAGAGACACACAATCACACACAGAGGGTTAGAGAGAAAGAGAGAGAGAGACACAATCACACACAGAGGGTTAGAGATAGAGAGAGAGAGAGACACAATCACACAGAGGGTTAGAGAGAGACACAATCACACATAGAGGGTTAGAGAGAGAGAAAGAGAGACACAATCACACACAGAGGGTTAGAGAGAGAAAGAGAGAGAGAGAGACACAATCACACACAGAGGGTTAGAGAGAAAGAGAGAGAGAGAGAGACACAATCACACACAGAGGGTTAGAGAGAGACACAATCACACACAGAGGGTTAGAGATAGATAGATAGAGAGAGAGAGAGAGAGAGAGAGAGAGAGACAATCACACACAGAGGGTTAGAGAGAGACACAATCACACACAGAGGGTTAGAGATAGAGAGAGAGAAAGAGAGAGAGAGAGAGAGAGAGAGACACACACAATCACACACAGAGGGTTAGAGATAGAGAGAGAGAAAGAGAGAGAGAGAGAGAGAGAGAGAGAGAGACAATCACACACAGAGGGTTAGAGAGAGACACAATCACACATAGAGGGTTAGAGAGAGAGAAAGAGAGACACAATCACACACAGAGGGTTAGAGAGAGAAAGAGAGAGAGAGAGACACAATCACACACAGAGGGTTAGAGAGAAAGAGAGAGACACAATCACACACAGAGGGTTAGAGAGAGACACAATCACACACAGAGGGTTAGAGAGACACATAAGGGATGAGAGAGTCTGAGGGGGAGGAAGAGAGACAGAGAGAGAAAGAGACCATGGGGGAGAACAACACATAAGGAGAGAGATGGATAGAGAGAGACACACACACACACACATACAAGGGGGGGGGGGGGGAGGGACCACTGCATTTTTAAGTAATAAAACAGCAAAGCTACAGAGACTAAGTGAGACTATAACTAAATGAGACCATACATTACTGTGCAGTACAGAGGCAAGCTGCTAAGTTAGTGGGTGTAAAGTTTGAGTAAACAAAATACAAAAACGATCCTTTGCTGTAAAAGAGTAAAAAAAAAACACTAAACCACATTAATTAAATTATCATTTTCACAAACAGAATCCTTTTCAGTAAAATCTTACTTTAATAAGATGTGGGTGAAACACTGCTCTCTGTGCCTCTCTCCTGCTCTGTAAGGATTCAGGAAGTGACAGTGGCACATTCCACTGCACTTAGAGGGGAAGAACAGAACTCTCTTTTTCACTTTAGCAAAGCTAGCAGGTTCACAGGACAGCAACAAAATAAATGAAAGTTGTTTTTTTCCGTTTTTGTTTTATTTTATATCATTTAACATCCAGCCCCAACCCTAAGTTCCATTTACTAATGCCTCTCACTGGATTGGTTCAGCCCAAATAGGACTGCCTCAAATAAGCAGTTAATGGGCCATGCAATGATCTTAACCACTTTCATCCAGTAGATGGCGCAGCATGTTGTGTAATGGTGGGCAGAACTGCTTGTGCCTCTTCATTGCACAACATATAGCTGTGAAAAAAAAATGCTGGGGAAAAAAAATACAATTTTTTTTTTTTTAAAGTCAATAAAAAAAATATATATTTTTGCCCATATGAGAGGTGAAGCACTGCCTCACCTGCCTCTAGTGACTGCACATCACTGTTTCAGACGGTTCGTTAAAGTGAACCGATTCATCAGTTCACCTACTGGACATGTGACACAGAGCTGCAGATACGTGTCTTACTGATGCTCTGCCTGCTGACTTGCAAATCCGATTCTTCCTGAATCGTTTAAATGCATGACTCCTGAGTCACTGTGTAACAATCTGACTCCTCCTGAGTCCTGGACTGCACTGAACACGGAGCATTGAAGCACTTAGTCTGAAGTTTAATTTTGTTTTTAAACCATACAGTGTGGGGCTGTGTAAACAATAATAAACATATAAAAGACTGGTAATGTTATTCAGGCAGGCCGGTAACATTACCAGTCTTTTATATGTTTATTATTTTTTACACAGCCCCACGCTGTATGGTTTAAAAAACAAAAATAAACTTCAGACTAAGTGCTTCAGGCACTGTTATAAATAGCAAGCACTGGGGAGAGGGAGGGTAAAACCATTCTATTATATTTTAATTATTGTTTAAACAGCCCCACACTTATGTTATAAACTGGGAAGGGAGAGGGAGGGTAAATAACAATAGTATGTACAGCAGCATACGTTGATCAGTTCAGTTGGAATAAAAGAAAGTGCATTTGTATCAGTGTACCGAATCATGTACTGTTAACTGATTCATTGCAAAGGAGTTAGTTAACAGTACACTGATTCGTTTGCAAACAGTTCACTTCTTGAGTCACTAACAACACTGGTAATATGATCCTAGAGTGAGATTCTGCTGTGTGATTCATTAAAGGAGGAGTTAGCAGAGCAGAACTCACTCTAGGATCGTATTACCAGTGCTGCTGATGACTCAGGAACTGAACTGTTTCAAACGAATCAGTTCAGTCTGGTGAACTGATTCATTCAGTTCAGTGAAAAGATCCGGTTCAAATGAACGATTCGTTCATGAACCGGACATCACTAATGCTTTTATCTCAGTTGTTTTAAAACAGAAGTAACATTAAAACTGTAAAAATTTTAATTAATATTCTATTGAATCTGATAGTGATTCACTCGCACGTACAAAAATATTATAGAGTGCTAGTCAGTATTACAAACTTTGTGTAATAGTGTTTGGTATGATAATTTTGAAGGGCTTAAAGGGACAGTCTACACCAGAATTTTTATTGTTTTAAAAGATAGATAATCCCTTTATTACCCATTCCCCAGTTTTGCATAACTAACACAGTTATAATAATATACTTTTAACCTCTGTGATTATCTTGTATCTAAGCCTCTGCAAACTGCCCCTTTTTCAGTTCTTTTGACAGACTTGCAGTCTAGCCAATCAGTGCCTGCTCCCAGATAACTTCTCGTGCACGAGCACAGTGTTATCTATATGAAATACGTGAACTAACACCCTCTAGTGGTGAAAAACTGTTAAAATGCAATCTGAAAGAGGTGGGCTTCAAGGTCTAAGAAATTAGCATATGAACCTCCTAGGTTAAGCTTTCAACTAAGAATACCAAGAGAACAAAGCAAAATTGGTGATAAAAGTAAATTGGAAAATTGTTTAAAATTACATGCTTTATCTGAATCATGAAAGTTTATTTTGGCCTAGACTGTCCATTTAATGCATTCAAGACATTCTTTTATAATTAACAAGTGATAATTATTGTGAGCACTGCAGGTTGAATAGAAATTTTCCATGAGTTAATATAATTATATATCTATTCACTTTTTATTGTACTTGAGGAGACTTTTTAGAGTGAATAGATGCATACATTTGAATATGCAAATTTAAATTAACCATAAATTCTTTGCATGTAAAAACAGGCTCTTTTTAGACTCTTTTAGAGCTATTTGCTAATGTTTGCCAGATTTTGAATATGAATATCCTTAATAAATGTTTTGTCTGATATGACTCACCAAAAAAAATCTGCAAGTTAAACAAGGGGAGAACAATAGCTAATGTTAGAAGAAGAAAAAAAAAATTTGTTTTAACATTTACTTGAATCTCAGTTGTCTTAAAACATGAGATATTAAAGCAATGCAAAATAGTTAAGTTTTATTAATTAATCTGATCGTCATTCACTAGCAAGTAGAGCGCTTTATAATTAGCAATTGACGATCTATGTGAGCAGGACAATAGAAATTTTACAGAAGAATTTTAACAAGAATATGGAACGGGCATGGGGAGCAGGGACCAATATAGCAAATAGGAATTAAATATGCCCTGCTACATGTAGTATGGAGGAGATGATGATGATAATACAGCCACCGGCAGAAAGACGGAATAAAAATGCTGCATGAAGCACAATATGAGGAAGTACTAATTAAATTATTTTAAATATAGTATTATATAAATAAAGTATACAAAATAAATAATACTTAAAAAATTATTTTTAAATGAATTTCAATAACATACCGCAATGCAAATTAAGGGCTATGCAAAGCAGTGCTCAATGATCATCACCCGGAACGATAGTTACAACCTAAAGCATTAGTAGGGACTGATTAGGCTGCAACACTGGAATGGCTTAACTGCTCATACGCAATTTAATATGTGCGTGCAGGAGAAATTATTTACGAGTAGATGGTGATTAGAGGTTAATACACATAAGAAAGGATAGGGAAAGAGGTGGGTGGAGCTTGGTGGCCATTTTAAACTGATTTAAAAAAAAAACGTTTTTACAATTACAGTTCTTGCTTTCTAGCTGGTGTACCATTGACCTGGTTCAGGACACTTGTTTAATGTGTTTGAGCAGGTAGGTAAAAATTATGATAGGGTGGAGACTGTCCCTTTAACTGCCTTCAGTGCTTGCTTCAGGATTACTGAACCACTGAGTCGTTTCCCTGGTAACAATTAGTTACTGTGGCTCTGAACATAGCGATCGCCACCTGCTGGTAGGAGGTTAAAATAGCAGCACAAGAACTATGGACAATGCAGTAATGAATTTGGCAATTATAAAAAACAAAAAGTTTTTTTTTAAAAATTGCTTTATACTCAATTCTGCATAATGTATTCTTTTGGGGTGCAATGAGTTTAATACCCTTTTAATACACAGAGTGCCACATCCACGCTGGATGTCTTGAAGGATGGACCCGCTCCACGTCGCTGGGATGAAGATAGAAGATGCTGCCTGGATAAAGATAGAAGACACCACCTGGATGGATGAAGACCTCGCCGGCTGGATGTCCGGACTTCAGAAACTGTAAGTGGATCGTCGGGGGTTAGTGTTAGGTTTTTTAAACTTTTTTGGGTGTTTTTTTTTTTTAGATTAGGGTTTGGGCTATCTTTAAAGAGCTAAATGCCCATTTCAGGGCAATGGGTAGCTTAAGTTTTTGTTAGAGTTAGGTGTTTTATTCTAGGGGCTGGTTGGGTGCTGGGTTTTACTGTTGGGGGGTCTTTGTATTTTTTTTACAGGGAAAAGAGCTGATTTATTTAGGGCAATGCCCTACAGAAGGTCCTTTTAAGGGTTATTTGTAGTCTATTGTAGGCTGGGGGGGTTTATATTGGGGGGGATTTTTTATTTTTATAGGGCTATTACATTAGGTGTAATTGTTTTTATTTTGGATAATTTCGATTGTTATTTTTTGTAATTTAGTGTTTTTTATTTTTTGTAATTGTAGATTTAATTTTTTTTAGCACTGTCAGGTTTTTTAATGTGTAATTTAGTTTATTTAATTTGTAGTTATTTTAATTTTAATATAATAGTAATGTTAGTTTAATATATGGTTTAAACTTAGGTTTTTTTAATTTCACAGGAAAGTTTTTATTTATTTTAAGATAGGGATATTGTAATTTTAATATAAAGTTAGGGGGTTGTTAGGTTTAGGGGTTAATAGTTTAAGTTAGTTTTTTGTGATATGAGGGGTGGCAGTTTAGGGGTTAATAGGTTTATTTAGTGGCGGTGATGTTGGAGGCCAGAGGTTTAGGGGTTAATAACTTTATTTAGTGGCGGCGATGTCGGGGAGCGGCGGAATAGGGGTTAATAAATTTTATTAGTGGCGGTGATGTCGGGAGCGGCAGATTAGGGGTTAATAACTTTAATATAGTGTTTGCGATGCGGGAGGGCCTAGGTTTAAGGGTTAATAGGTAGTTTATGGGTGTTAGTGTACTTTGTAACATTTTAGTTATGAGTTTTGTGTAACAGTATTGTTGCGCAAAAATCATAACTACTGGTCTCAGATTGCGGAACAGATTGTATCGGTATAGGCTGGATTGCAAGCATTTTACACTCACCGCACAACTTGTAATACTCGCACTATGGAAATCCCATGGAAAAACTTACACCTAGATTTAGAGTTTAGCCGTCAAAAGCAGCGTTAAGGGGTCCTAATGCTGCTTTTGGCCGCCCGCTGGTATTTAGAGTCAGCCAGGAAAGGGTCTTACGCTCACTTCTCTACCGCGATTCCAGGCTACCGCAGATCCCCTTACGCCAATTGCGTATCCTATCTTTTCAATGGGATCTGCCTAACGCCGGTATTTGGAGTCTTGGGAGAAGTGAACAGTAGACCCTCTACCGACAAGACTCCTACCGCCAAAAAAAGTCAGTAGTTAAGAGCTATATGGGCTAACGCCGGAATATAAAGCTCTTAACTACTGTGCTCTAAAGTACACTAACACCCATAAACTACCTATGTACCCCTAATCCGAGGCCCCCCCACATCGCCGCCACTATAATAAAAAAATGTAACCCCTAATCTGCCGACCGGACACCGCCGCCACCTACATTATACCTATAAACCCTTAATCTGCTACCCCTAACATCGCCAACCCCTATATTATATTTATTAACCCCTAATCTGCCCACCCCAACGTCGCCGCCACCTAACTACACTTATTAACCCCTAATCTGCCGACCGGACCTCGCCGCCACTATAATAAATGTATTAACCCCTAAACCGCCGCACTCCCACCTCGCAAACACTAGAATACATTTGATTAACCCCTAATCTGCCCTCCCTAACATCGCCGCCACCTACCTACAATTATTAACCCCTAATCTCCCGCCCGCAACGTCGCTGCTACTATAATAAAGTTATTAACCCCTTAACCTAACTCTAACCCTAACACCCCCCTAACATAAATATAATTTAAACTAAACAAAATAATATTCCTAAAATTAACTAAATTAATCCTATTTAAAACTAAATACTTACCTATCAAATAAACCCTAATATAGCTACAATATAACTAATTATTACATTGTAGCTATTTTAGGATTTATATTTATTTTGCAGGCAACTTTGTATTTATTTTAACTAGGTACAATAGCTATTAAATAGTTAATAACTATTTAAAAGCTACCTAGTTAAAATAAATACAAAATTACCTGTAAAATAAATCCTAAGCTAAGTTACAAATACACCTAACACTACACTATCATTAAATTAATTAAATAAATGACATACAATTAGCTAAAATAAAATACAATAAAATAAACTATACTATAATACAAAAAAAACACTAAATTACAAAAAATAAAAAAGAATTACAAGCAGTTTAAACGAATTACACCTAATCTAAGCCTCCTAATAAAATAAAAAAGCCCCCAAAATAAAAAATTCCCTACCCTATTCTAAAATACAAAAGTAATCAGCTCTTTTACCAGCCCTTAAAAGGGCTTTTTGCGGGGCATTGCCCCAAAGTAATCAGCTCTTTTACCTGAAAAGAAAAATACAATACCCCCCAACATTACAACTCACAACCCACACACCCCTACTCTAACTCACCCAGTGATGTGCAGTCACTAGAGGCAGGTGAGGCAGTGCTTCACCTCTCATATGGGCAAAAATATATATTTTTTTTATTGACTTTAAAAAAAAAAAAAAATTGTATTTTTTTTCCCCAGCATTTTTTTTTCACAGCTATATGTTGTGCAATGAAGAGGCACAAGCAGTTCTGCCCACCATTACACAACATGCTGCGCCATCTACTGGATGAAAGTGGTTAAGATCATTGCATGGCCCATTAACTGCTTATTTGAGGCAGTCCTATTTGGGCTGAACCAATCCAGTGAGAGGCATTAGTAAATGGAACTTAGGGTTGGGGCTGGATGTTAAATGATATAAAATAAAACAAAAACGGAAAAAAACAACTTTCATTTATTTTGTTGCTGTCCTGTGAACCTGCTAGCTTTGCTAAAGTGAAAAAGAGAGTTCTGTTCTTCCCCTCTAAGTGCAGTGGAATGTGCCACTGTCACTTCCTGAATCCTTACAGAGCAGGAGAGAGGCACAGAGAGCAGTGTTTCACCCACATCTTATTAAAGTAAGATTTTACTGAAAAGGATTCTGTTTGTGAAAATGATAATTTAATTAATGTGGTTTAGTGTTTTTTTTTACTCTTTTACAGCAAAGGATCGTTTTTGTATTTTGTTTACTCAAACTTTACACCCACTAACTTAGCAGCTTGCCTCTGTACTGCACAGTAATGTATGGTCTCATTTAGTTATAGTCTCACTTAGTCTCTGTAGCTTTGCTGTTTTATTACTTAAAAATGCAGTGGTCCCTCCCCCCCCCCCCTTGTATGTGTGTGTGTGTGTGTCTCTCTCTATCCATCTCTCTCCTTATGTGTTGTTCTCCCCCATGGTCTCTTTCTCTCTCTGTCTCTCTTCCTCCCCCTCAGACTCTCTCATCCCTTATGTGTCTCTCTAACCCTCTGTGTGTGATTGTGTCTCTCTCTAACCCTCTGTGTGTGATTGTGTCTCTCTCTTTCTCTCTAACCCTCTGTGTGTGATTGTGTCTCTCTCTCTCTCTTTCTCTCTCTAACCCTCTGTGTGTGATTGTGTCTCTCTTTCTCTCTCTCTAACCCTCTATGTGTGATTGTGTCTCTCTCTAACCCTCTGTGTGTGATTGTCTCTCTCTCTCTCTCTCTCTCTCTCTCTCTCTCTCTCTTTCTCTCTCTCTATCTCTAACCCTCTGTGTGTGATTGTGTGTGTCTCTCTCTCTCTCTCTCTCTTTCTCTCTCTCTATCTCTAACCCTCTGTGTGTGATTGTGTCTCTCTCTAACCCTCTGTGTGTGATTGTCTCTCTCTCTCTCTCTCTCTCTCTCTCTCTCTCTATCTATCTATCTCTAACCCTCTGTGTGTGATTGTGTCTCTCTCTAACCCTCTGTGTGTGATTGTGTCTCTCTCTCTCTCTCTTTCTCTCTAACCCTCTGTGTGTGATTGTGTCTCTCTCTCTCTCTTTCTCTCTCTAACCCTCTGTGTGTGATTGTGTCTCTCTTTCTCTCTCTCTAACCCTCTATGTGTGATTGTGTCTCTCTCTAACCCTCTGTGTGATTGTGTCTC
Organism: Bombina bombina; assembly: GCF_027579735.1. Taxonomy (NCBI): domain Eukaryota; kingdom Metazoa; phylum Chordata; class Amphibia; order Anura; family Bombinatoridae; genus Bombina; species Bombina bombina. Next base: position 23,768,822 of record NC_069506.1, on the reverse strand, counting down.
TCTCTCTCTCTATCTCTAACCCTCTGTGTGTGATTGTGTCTCTCTCTCTCTTTCTCTCTAACCCTCTGTGTGTGATTGTGTGTCTCTCTCTCTCTTTCTTTCTCTCTCTAACCCTCTGTGTGTGATTGTGTCTCTCTCTCTCTCTCTCTCTCTCTCTCTCTTTCTCTCTCTCTAACCCTCTGTGTGTGATTGTGTCTCTCTCTAACCCTCTGTGTGTGATTGTGTCTCTCGCTCTCTCTCTAACCCTCTGTGTGTGATTGTGTCTCTCGCGCTCTCTCTAACCCTCTGTGTGTGATTGTGTCTCTCTCTAACCCTCTGTGTGTGATTGTGTCTCTCTCTCTTTCTCTCTAACCCTCTGTGTGTGATTGTGTGTCTCTCTCTCTCTCTCTCTCTTTCTTTCTCTCTCTAACCCTCTGTGTGTGATTGTGTCTCTCTCTCTAACCCTCTGTGTGTGATTGTGTCTCTCTCTAACCCTCTGTGTGTGATTGTGTCTCTCTCTTTCTCTCTCTCTCTCTAACCCTCTGTGTGTGATTGTGTCTCTCTCTCTCTCTAACCCTCTGTGTGTGATTGTGTCTCTAGCTCTCTCTCTAACCCTCTGTGTGTGATTGTGTCTCTCGCGCTCTCTCTAACCCTCTGTGTGCGATTGTGTCTCTCTCTTTCTCTCTCTAACCCTCTGTGTGTGATTGTGTCTCTTTTTCTCTCTCTCTCTAACCCTCTGAGTGTGATTGTGTCTCTTTCTTTCTCTCTCTCTCTCTCTCTCTCTCTCTCTCTCTAACCCTCTGTGTGTGATTGTGTCTCTCTCTAACCCTCTGTATGTGATTGAATCATTGTGTCTCTCTCTCTTTCTCTCTCTAACCCTATGTGTGTGATTGTGTCTCTCTCTCTCTTTATTTCTCTCTCTCTAACCCTCTGTGTGTGATTGTGTGTGTCTCTCTCTCTTTCACTCTCTAACCCTCTGTGTGTGATTGTGTCTCTCTCTTTCTCTCTCTCTAACCCTCTGTGTGTGATTGTGTCTCTCTCTCTTTCTCTCTCTCTCTAACCCCTCTGTGTGTGATTGTGTCTCTCTCTCTTTCTCTCTCTCTCTAACCCCTCTGTGTGTGATTGTGTCTCTCTCTCTTTCTCTCTAACCCTCTGTTTCTCTCTCCTCCGTCTGTCTCTCCCTCTCCCCCCGAATGCTTCTCTGTGTTTCTGTCTACCTTTTATTTAATTAATGAATTGATAGTGCCACCTGATGGTGTGGCTTTATTTAAAGGGGTGAGGCCAAGCGCCCCACCATCTTTAGATTTCACCAGCCGCCACTGGATCAAGACATTTTTATATTTACTGCATAATGAAAGAATCTATAAGCATAATTTGCAGCATTAAAGTAAAAAGTATGTTTTAAACATATTTTAATGGGCATGGATTTCTAGATCTCATAATCAGAGCAAGCCTTGTGTTATCTGGCAAGAGTTTCTGTTACAATCCTTTTAGACTAAAATCAGATGTTTACTAAGTTGACCAGTTTTCCAAGACACCATTTAAAGGGACATAAACCCATATCAATCCCATATGCAAATTTAAATAACTTTCCAATTTACATCTAATATCTATTTTTTTTTCATTCTTTTGATATCCTTTGTTGAAAATCATATCTAAATATGCTCAGTAGCTGCTGATTGGTGGCTGCACATAGATACCACATGTGATTGGCTCACCCATGTGCATTGCTATTTCTTCAACAAAGGATATCTAAAGAATGAAGGCGTATCCTAGCCACTGCCTCACCAGCCTCTGACGTCACTGCACGTCACTGAACTCACCCAAACCCCCCTTAAATAAACCTATC